>NW_026068101.1:1070441-1094721 GCF_014885135.2 Alexandromys fortis
TATATATATGCACCATATGAATGCCTGGTGCCAGAGGTGTTGGATCTCGTGGAACTGGAGTTACAGACAGTTGTGCTCTGCTAAGTGGGTACTAGAGACCGAACCTGGGTCCTCTGTAAGAGCAGCCAATTTTCTTAACCGCGGAGCCATCTCCAGCTCTTAGGAAAAAAAAAATAGTCAAAGGCTACCAAACATTGGATAAAAGTTATGAACTTAAAAATTAAAGATCAATGCAAATATTTAGGAAAGAAAGGAATGCGAAGAAAATAGAATTGGGAAAAAATAAATTTCTTCAGATGATGAGAGCTAATACTATAATGCGTAGACATGGCAACAGAGCGAGACAGACATTCTCTGCATTTTAAAGAGCTTTCCAAAATACAAAATTTGTTAGTAGAAATAAAATTCAATAGGTTTGCACAATAAAAATGAAAAACATATAAGAAAATAGATAATGATGATACATAAAACAGGATTTTCATTACTGATCCAGGAAATTACAAAAAGACTTTCAAACAGAGAGACTGAAAAAGAAGACCTTACCACCGCAGCAATGGTTGTATAGGCTGAAGGATCTAGGGCTTTGACAGGAAAAGGCCCAAGCTAAGACATATTAATGTTAAATTTCAGCATGTAAGGAATAAAGAGACATTCAGAAAAACTTTGCAGACAGCAACAACAAAAACAAAGTAGGGATTCTGCTTTTTTTAATGTCCTCAAATCCAGAAGAGGCTTTCATTTGTTTTTGAAGGCTGGGTAGATAACCCAGGGGCTGAAATGTTTGTTGTGTGTCTTAGTCAGGGTTTCTATTGCTGTGAAGAGACACCATGACCATAGCAACTCTTTTAAAGGGAAGGATTTCATTGGGTAGATTATAATCTCAAGGGTTTAGTCCACTATCATCGTGGCAGGGCATGGTGGCACGCAGACAGACATGATGCTAGAGATGGAGCTCAGAGTTCTACACTTTGATTCACAGGCAACAGGAAGTGTGTCACTGGACATAGCTTGACCGAGGGAGACCTCAAAGCCCACTCTCACAGTGACACACTACTTCCAGCCAAGCCACACCTACCTCCAGCAAGGCCATGCCATAAAACAGTGCTACTCCCAATGGGGGCCATTTTCCTTCTAACTGCCACATTCCACTCCCTGGCTCCCATGGGCTTGGAGCCATAGCATAATGCAAAAAAGCATTCAGTCCAACTTCAAAAGTCCCTACAGTATATAACAGTCTCAAGCGCATTTTAAAATCTAAAGTTCAAAGTCTCTTCCAAGATTCATGGAATCTCTTAACTGTAACACCCTATAAAATCAAAATCAAAAAGCAGATCATATACTTCCAAATATAATGGCACAGAATATACATTACCATTCCCAAATGGAGGGAAGGGAAGTTAGCGAGAAATACTAGACCAAAGCAAGATGGAAAACCAGCTGGGCAAACTCCAGACTCTGTATCTCCATGTCTGATGTCTGAACGCTCCTCAGATCTCCAACTCTGTTCAGGTCTGTTGACTGCAACACACTTGTTTCTCTGGGCTGGCTCCACTCCCTTAGCAGCTCTCCTCAGCAGGTGTCCCAATGGCGCTAGCATCTCTAACATCTTGGGGTCTCCAAGACAATCCAGGCTTCAACTTCACAGCTTCATGCAATGGCCTCCCTAGGCTTCCATTCAGGGACACCCCTGACACATGTCTGGCTTCAGTGACTTTCCTTAGGCTTGGAGGCAAATCTATAACCTGTTTCTTCTATCCTTAACTCTAAAGTCAGAATCGTGTGGCTTACATGCTGCTTACTGGGGCTAAAATTCAATTATATCTTGACCAGATTTCTGTTTCTGACTTTTATTACCTAAGCTTGGCTGTCCTGAAACTCAGGGATCCACTTGCCTCTGCTTTCCAGAGTACTGGGATTAGTTTGTGTACTACTACCCCTGGCTCTAACTTTTCTTTAATTCCTTAACTGGCTGGGATCTTGCCCTGAGGTCATTGCTGCCTTTGTTCCATTTCTTAATCTGTTTATCTCTTGCCCATTGGATTTAGCTCCATTCTACTTCCTGGTGCTCCTTTTCTTCCCAAATTGTACATTTTGTATTTTTGTTTGCTCAGTTAGTTCCTTTTCATTATATATCTCACTAGAGTTAACTAACACTAAATAACCACACAACAGTCTATACGAGGCTGTTTTGAGGTTCCTCTGCCAAAGGGATTAATCCAAATCTCTTACTTTAGCCTCTGACAGACTATACAAATGATGGCAAAAAAACAACCACATCCTTCACCAGAATATCACAAGAACAAGCTCTAAGCAACACACTAAAATTCTTCTCCTCGGAAAACTCTTGAGCTAGGCCCCCAGAGTTCACATATTTCATGTTCTACTTGTATGGCTCACTAAACAGAGCTTAATCCATTCCACTGCTTTCCTAACCTAAAGTTCCAAAGTCCAAATTCCTCCAAACAAAAACATGGTCAGGCCTATCACAGCAGTACCCCAGTCCCTGGTACCAACCTTCTGTCTTAGTTAAGGTTTCTGTTGAACCCTAATAATTCAACCACAGCATCTCTTATAACAGAAAACATTTAACTGGGGTGGCTTACGATTTCAGAGGTTCAGTCCATTATCATTATTGCGGGACATGGTGGCGTGCAAGTAGACATGGTGCTGGAGAAGAGGCCGAGAGGTCTACACTTGATCCACAGGTAACAGGAAGTGAACTGTCTCACTGGGTGTAGCTTGAGCATAGGAGACTTCAAAACCCATGCCCATAGTGACACACTTCCTCCAACAAGACCGCACATGCTCCAACAAAGCCACACCTCCTAACAGTGCCATTTTCTTTCAAACCACCATGCTGTGCATGTATAAAGACCAGAGCTGGGATCCTCGGCACCCATGTACCATCCAAACCTGGTCTCATGCACTGCAGCACTGGAAAAAAGGGGCAGAGGCAGGCAGACTCCAGAAAATTGCTGGCCAGCTAGCCTAGCCCAGATACTAAGCTTTGGATTCAGTGAGATGGTATCTCAAAAGTTTAGGTGGAGCATAGAGGGAGACACCTCTGACCTCTGACCCCCACCAGTGTATGCAGAAGCTAGGGATATCTTTGAGTTTTTAAAGTGTTGACCTATCGTACACACGGTGTGTGTGTGTGACTCCTAGAACTTTCATGCGTAGGGCATGGTGGTGTGCATGACCTTAGGAGTTAGAGGTAAGACATCAGAAGTTCAAGATCATCTTCAGATACTGTTTTCCATACTATTCTATTGCTGTGAAGAGATACTATGACCAAGGCAATTTATAAAAGAAAGCATTTAATAAGGGGCTTATGGTGTCAGAGGGTGAGTCCGTAGACATCATGGTGGGGAGCGTGGCGATAGGCAAGCGTGGCATGGCGCTGGTGCAGTGGTGCTGGTGCTGTGGCTGAGAGCTCACATCTGATTCACAAGCAGGAGGCAGAGAGAGAAAGAGAGAGAGAGAGAGAGAGAGAGAGAGAACTGGAAATGGCATAGGCTTTTCAATCTCTAAGACAACCCCTGATGACACACCCTCTTCAAAAAGGCCACACCTGTCAGTCCTTCCTAAACAATTCATCAAGTGGAAAGCAAACTTTCAAACATATATATGTGTATATATACATACATACATATGTATGTATGTATGAGCCTATGGGAGGCCATTCTCATTCAGACCACCACAGCTACTTAGTAAATTCCAGGCAAGCCTAGGATACATGAGCCCTGCCTTGTGAAAAATTTTATATTTACTTTGTACTAAGCCTCTATCAAGTGACCAGCAATAAAATAAAATAAAATAAAATAAAATAAAATAAAATAAAATAAAATACATCACTAAGCGTGGAGACATGAGTCATTGGTAAAGTATCTGCCTGACAGCCTTTGGGTCCAGGACAGACTGCACATGCGTCCTGCAACTTCAGTGTGCAGGAGACTCACTCTCTAGGTTTCTGTCACAAGAATGACAGAAGCATATGTCTCAGAATATGTTAGCCAACTACTGTTAGCCAATACGTTATGATATATGAGTGATTCTAACATCGATAAGAAGACACAGTATTGCAACATAAGACAACATAGTATTGCAGGGATCGGAGGCCATCTAGGATGGACCCCTCCCTTGTGATCTATTTTGGACCCCAGGTCCCATTTCCCTGAGAAAGGCAGGATCACAATTGCTCCTTCCTTAGGACTTAAAATACTATGAAAATATGTAGTTATCAGGGTTGTGCTGAACCCCATTAAGAAAAAGCTACTTCCTCCTGGTCCAAAGAATAAAATCTGAGCTCTAGTGCTGGCCTTGGGTGGAGATGTGACATTCTGATCTGCTCCAAAAAGTAGACCATTGTGTCCAGCTGGATCTGTGAATCACCTGACCAGAGACCAACCTTCCGGAAAGGAGAGCCAGTTCACAGGAAGGCGTACTGAGCAGATGGAGGAATAAAGCAGCCAGGCCCCCTAAGTCCTTCGGGAACCTCTCTCAGAACAGCCCTGCAAGCCTGCCTGCTTCTCTAGCTCAGAAAGCTTGACGTTTTCCTTGTCATTCAGATACTAGTCATGAGCCTAAGCATGTTTTCCTGGCACTGAGGCTTCTTCCTCTGAGCCCCTCCCACCCTGCCATGGAGGTGTGAGGTTCCCAACAACCCTGAGCAGAGTGTGCAGTTTAAGCGTAGTGTAATGAAAAACACTGGGCTGCCAGACACACTGAAAACAGTGACCTGGAGTGAACTCATCTTTAAGGCTGAGAAGCAAGAAGACAATTTTGGAAGTCACAAACAGAGGACGATACAGTACATCTTCAGAAAAGTGATGTGCAGCCAATGCAAGCCTTTAAAACATTCCAGGAATTCTCACAGCCCAAAGGCCTACTCCCCTGCCTTCGTTCTGGAGCTAGACATCCAAATATCATCCTGTTCCTACTTTCCCCCCAGAAATCTCCCTGTCTTGTTGTGGAGTGTTCTCCAGTGAGGACTATTTGGACATGAGTTTAAGCCAGTAGAAAATCTTTATTAGGCAGCCTGTGACTACACTGAGTGTTCAGAATCCCAGTGTAGCCCCAAGCCTTTCTCAGGCTGAGCTTTTAAGCACAAAAAGCATGACCTGGTTTTTGACATAAGTTAGTTAGCAAGAACAGTTAGCCAGAAGCAGACTACAAAAGCCAAAAAGCAATGTTAGTACAGTTACAGATTTTCCCAGAACTATGGACTTGGATGGATTACGTCTTTGTTTCTGTCTTGGCAAGTGCTGCTGTCCAGTTGCTGAGTTTCGCAGCCTGAATGATACTTTATGGAGTCAATTGTGAGACTGTCCGAGGGCTGACTAAGGTCTGGGGCCTGTGATGGTCTTCCTTAGGGTCACTAGTGCTGGGATGGAACAGCATGGCCAAAGCAAATGGAGAGGAAAGGGTTTGCTCACAGTTCCATATAACAGGTCGTCATCAATAGCAGTGAGGGCGGGAACTCAAGCAGGGCAGGAACCTGGAGGCAGGAGCTCATGCAGAGGGAGGGGTGCTGCTTCCTGCCTTGCTCTTCATGGCTTACTCAGTCCCCTTTTCTATAGAACCCAGAACACCAGCCCAGGAATGGCCCCACCCACAGTGGCCTGCACACTTCCATATCTTTTACTAAGAAAATGCTCGACAGGCTTGCCCAGGTTTATAGAGGCATCTTCTCAATTAACCAGAAGAGCCTGTGGTATAGTTAGAAGTGATGAGAGTTGGAGGACTCATGGTATCAATTATAGTCCTATATCTCAAGGCCAGATAATGAGGAGAGTGGGGGATAGGAGATCAGGGGTGCCCAGCTCAAACATCTCACTTTTTGTTCTCGTCAGGGCCTCAGGGAATTGAGTGATGTCCACCCATACCGGGGAAGACGTCTGCTTTACTCAGCTCACCAACTCAGATGCTAATCCCTCCTGCAAATCCCTGCAGGTTCCCCAAGCATAATGCTTATCTTGTTATCTGGGTGTCCAGTGGCCCAGTGAAGTTGTAAAATAGGGCCCAGGGCACCATAGATGTGGAACTTGGGTAGGGTGTTTAGGATCTAAGGACCCTGGAGAAAAGATCCTTTGTAGAGAACAATGTAGCGTTTACATTTCAAGCATTCCTATGAAACCTGTTCAAATGGTCCAGTTACTACCGGAGATGAGAAGGTATGTGAATAGACAGAAGGGATGACAATGTAGCAGTATCTTCCCATGATACAGAAGGGGACGGATGGGAGAAATGGGTGACAATCAGCAGAGATGTGTAGCAGTATCTTCCCGGTGATACAGAAGGGGACGGATGGAGAAATGGAGTTAGGCAAGTTCAAAGATATAATGTCTGAGAGAATTTTCAGAATTGATGGAAAACATTGACCCTCATATTTAAGAAACTCAAAGAATTCCAACCAGGATAGGTAACAAGAAATTCACATCTAGACACCCAACAGCGCACCTGTAGATAGCTGGAGGTAAAGAGAAGATAGGAACAATCTGCCAGAGACGACCGTTGGAAGACACGTTATCATCACAGAGGGGCAGTTCCATAACTGACTTCTCAGTGGGAACAGTGGAGAGACAGAGGGAGAAACAAAGATGCTGAAACAGTGAAAGGCCTTCGAGGATTTCCTGCCAGTGTGCTTAGGGTCCCCCTGCAGCAGAAGGAAGCCAAAGCTGTAGGGTGTCACATACTAAACACGTGGGCCCATGAACATCGACCGTGTTAATCAATAGTTATGTCCTGGTAAGCTTAAAGGTGCAAATTTAAAATATGTGATAATAATAATAGCATTCTAATTCAAAGGACTTAAGGAACCAAATGAGATCCATCCTCTCCCCTCTGCTATGAAACAAAGGGAGCATATTTCTATGAGAAAAAGAATCTTGGACAAAGGAACTGCATGGAGGTTCCCCTGCACCCGGGAAATACAGATTTCCTGAATACAGAGGACGAGGCTTAAGGTTGTGGATAGCAACCAGTGGTGCTGTTATTAATCTCAGAAATGCTGAGTTTGGTAATCAGTGTATTTGAGGTTCATGCCAGTGAAGTTAATCCCGACACATTTTAGAGAGTAGGTTTTAGATTCTGAGCATTATGATTTAATTCCTGTATTAGTCTTAGTGGCAGTAAGTCTGAATACTCAGGCTGATCATCGACGAGAAATTACTTCCCATATGGTTACTTCATCTGAGAATATGAGTTTAAATGGATTCTGAATGTGATAGTTCTCCAACTTTGTGCAATGGACTTGTTCAGTATTTGTCAGGGGCCACCTTTTGGGGTGACTTCTGTGGCAATCCCAGTTGCAGTATGTTCATATGTTCCAGGACAGGGGCATGAGGATTAGAAATGTTAGGTAGGAGGAACAGCGGTAAGAAAGAGACATAGAGACATAGGATAGAACTCAGTGCCTGCTCATACTGGCTTTCGAGTTCTAAGTTTGCCCGTGTTGAATTTTCCATACACTTTATAGCCCAATACAAAAGGGGGAAGAAGGCAAAAGACTGATTTAACATGATACAAAGGACAACCAGAGCAGTTGCTTGCCCCAATACTTGAGACATCAAGCAAATATATCCAGAGTTAAGCATTTTGTTGTTTAGACAGTGAACATGCCCTAGACCAAGTATCCTGAAGGCAAGTACTCCCTAGGTCAAACCTCCTATTTCAAAAGAAGGAGCAGAAGTATGCTTGAATTCTCTGACCTTTGGTCAGGGTGGAGCAGATCCACCTCTAGGGGCCATCTTAAAGTCCAGAACACCAAGCAACTACACCCTAGGTCAGGGTGTGTAGCCACACTTGTTGTCAACAACTTTGAGTGAGCAAAATAAACTCAAACTCGCTGACCTTCAGACAAGGTGGAATAGGCTCACATTTTTGACCCCCAACAATTCCTCCCTTTTTATTAATTTTATTAAAGCCTGTGCTTCTGCCACAGGAGAAATGACTGTGTCTGTCTTGGGGTTTGTGTTCCTGTTTTTCAGGCTTACCCGTCATTGGTACATACATTTTGTCATGTTCGTCCTGTCTTAGGTTGCCTGGGAGAAAAGGATCTTACCCGTCTCTGGATACCAGTCTCTGTAAGTCGAGGGTTAAGGGAGAAAACACCTCTAGGTGCCCTGCACCTTTGAACCGACTTTTTGTCAATAGAGTTTACTCATAAGGAGATGATCATGCGCAGGCAGATAATGCTTTGTTACTTACATGCTCCTATGGTTGTAATAGCTCCTAATAAAGGAGTGGAGGATGATCAGGGGTGGGACTGTCTTCTTAAATTGGCCTAAGATATCTTTAACATTTTTCAGTTACAATCAAAATCCAAATTTTGTCTTATTAAACATATCAAATCTAAGGACTCATTGGCAATGCCAAAATTTTCCCAGACAAGCTCTAACTTTTTCTAATCAGTAGTTTTTTTTTTATAATGAACTAAAGCAGTTACAAATATTAACAGGTCAATATCATAATTATAGCATAGGAAAATTTGTCAAGTCACAATTTTCCTAAATCCATTCTAATCAAAAGAGAAGAAAAGGTTTTTGTGATGGGTGAGCTATGAGTCTTTTTCTCTCCTAATGTCCATTTTTACTTTTAAGTTTCAGAGATAACTCTGAATTGTCCCAGCCTCTGAACAGTGACAAAAACCTTTAGGCTGTCCCTCCATATTTGTGAAGAGGGGCTTCAGTCTCTCTTTGTAATGAGTCTTTTTTCCCCAGAGGGGAAAATTGAGGTCTCAGTTTTTAGGTCCTTTATTTTAACATGAGATTGAATACCATACTGGCAAAATGACTTTTGTGTCCCAAGATATAGTATGGATAAACTGTCAGATCTTCAGTCAGTGTCTTTGGACAAGACACACTAAGGTCTGGAAGTTTGTGTAGTAGGTCCACCAAGAATCTAGGAATCACCAGTCATTACCATGATCTTCTTTCCCTTCTCAGACTACAGCATGATGTTGTAAGACAGTTAGGAACAGCTTGGCAGTGGTGGTGCACACCTTTAATCCCAGAACTCGGGAGGCTGAGGCTGAGGCTGAGGCTGAGGCAGAGGCAGAGGCAGAGGCAGAGGCAGAGGCAGAGGCAGAGGCAGAGGCAGAGGCAGAGGCAGAGGCAGAGGCAGAGGCAGAGGCAGAGGCAGAGGCAGAGGCAGAGGCAGAGGCAGAGGCAGAGGCAGAGGCAGAGGCAGAGGCAGAGGCAGCCAGACTTTTGTGAGTTCGAGGCCAGTCTGTTCTACAAGAGCTAGTTCCAGGACATGCTCCAAGGTTACAGAGAAACCCTGTCTCAAAACAACAACAGCAACAACAAACAATTTTTTTTCTAATCTACGTGGGAAGTAGAAAAAGACAAGATCTCCTGAGTAAATTAAGAGTGTGGGGATCATGGGAGAGGGTAGAAGGGAAAGGGGAAGGAAGGGAGGGGAACAGAGAAAAATATATAACTCAATAAAAACAATTAAAAAAAAGAAAGTTGGGAACCCCTTTTGCCTCTTCTCTGATGTCATCAGGGCTGGCATCCTTCTGCTGTACACATTGGACCAGATGTACCAGAAACCACTGTGAACATCCTCCTGTGAAAAAACACAAACATAACCTCGACCCCAAATAAATACAGGGTCGGGTCCTTTCCATAATCCAGTGCAAGGGTCTCTCCACCTTGCTTTAGCAAAGGTTGCCTTGGTGCTGGCATGCCAAAATCTGTCAGCAGCAGACTGCTCACAGTATCCACATTTAAGAAGTTTAGAGTAAAAAGGGCATGATTTAAGGCATTAAGTGGCAACTGAGGGCATAATCTCCCTGATTTTATCTTTTGAAGCTAAGTTGTATGGGCACATTAATTGCATGCCTTTTTAGAGACAGCATTTTTTTTTTAGCAGCTTTTGTGAGCTGTGTGGGGAAATTAGAATCATTACTCCCCTTAATAATCTTATGGAGGGGCTTAAGATTCCCTGTAAACAACAATAAATAGGACCATAGCCATTGAATAGTTTTTTAGACGTTTGTAAGCTATCTTTCTAACTTACTCTGCAAGTTTGCTAAAGGTTAACAGTGGCTGCCAGCTTTATTTTCCCCCCAAAATGTGTTTGGGCTTACAACTTCATATTTCGCTATTCCTGGACCAGACCCTTTATTTCTATATTCTGTTCCTGGACTCTTCACTTGTAGTCTCATATCTAAGAGTGTTTGATGTTTGTTTGCTCTGTCATTGTGATGTTAAATCCGTTAACTATTAAGCTAGGTTGTTCATGTCTTACATTTTCTTATTATATACTAGTATTTTCCCTTTTAAAAATAATAAGTAACTTGTGAGGAAATGCCTTGAAACTAAATATGTATATAAATTTCTCATCAAGCCTGTTCAACCCCCAGTTTTAGTATGTGTTGTAATTTAAATATGAATTGATAACTTAATGGGTTGTTTACTCTCTTTCCATATGTGCTAATTGACATTTGGCTATAAAGAGCTACTTCCTGCTATCATTCATTTTGATATAAATTATAAATTTATTTTCTACGTCTGTTTGGTAGAGCTCAATAATGTTTTTAGCATTTTATTACCTTTTGACATCATTAATGGTCCTAGGACCATCTTGTACCTACCTTTCTCCAGCACTCATATGGGGGTGGGGTACCTAAATTGAGGTTCTCAGGCCATACACGTGCATATGAAACACATATATACATACATGGAATACATGTACACATACATGCATACATATATGAAGCACATACACACATATACAGTGATGGAGGTGGGTCTTGTATCTTATCTGTTGATTTCATTGGTTAATAATAAAGAAACTGCCTCGGCCCTCATAGGACAGAAAATTAGGTAGGCGGAGTAGACAGAGGAGAATGCTGGGAAAAAGAAGCTGAGTGAGTGAGTCGCCATGATTCTCCCACTCCAGACAGACGCAGGTTAAGATCCTCCCTGGTAAGCCAGCTCATGGGCTACACAGAATATTAGAAATGGGTTAGAACAATATGTAAGAGCTAGCCAATAAGAAACTGGACCTAGCCAGGCCAGGCACTGTTTGAAAGAATACAGTTTCCGTGTAATTATTTCTGGGTATAAACTAGCCATGCGGGCGGCCGGGTGCCGGGGACGCAGCCCTGCCGCTCCTATTTCAACGATACAGAACACATGCACATACATGCACACACATATGTATATAACATACACACATATATGCAGGAAAAATATCCATACACATAAAAAAGAATCTTAAAAAAGAAAAACAAGACAACTTTTCTTGGCTATAAAATGGTGGCTCTGCTTTGTAATCTTATCACTTGTGAGAATGGGGTATGTGGATAGAGATTTTGAGGTCAGCCTGGGCTACATGGTAAGCACCAGGTCAGCCTGGGCTACATGGTAAGCACCAGATCAGCCTGGGCTAAATTATGAGACCCTGTCTCAAAAGACAAATAACTCTGATATTTGCTCTAAGGAATACTGCTGATTCTTGATATTTGTGGCTGACAGAGCTTTGAATACAGTACCCACAGGTTCAACAGCCATGGATTCAATCAACTCTGGACAGAAAATACGGGAAAAATTGTGTCTGTACTGCATGTTACAGGGTTTTGGCTTAACTCCACCCCCTAAACAATTAGCGCATAGGAAGTGGTTTAGTTGGATACCTACCTTTCTGTGCAAGCCGGAAAACCTCAATTTAGGTGCCCCACAACCACATGAGTGCCTGTAATTTCAGACTGGGGAAGCTGAGACAGGGGGATTCTCGGGGCTTGTTGACTAGCTAGTCCAGTCTCTTGCAGACCTTCAGCTTCAATGAGAGACACTGTCTCAAGAAATATGGCAGAAAAACCATTGAGAAAAACATCTAAGCATCAC
This sequence comes from Alexandromys fortis, assembly GCF_014885135.2. Taxonomy (NCBI): domain Eukaryota; kingdom Metazoa; phylum Chordata; class Mammalia; order Rodentia; family Cricetidae; genus Alexandromys; species Alexandromys fortis. The sequence goes on from NW_026068101.1 coordinate 1,082,297, forward strand.
CCACGGTCTTCACATGCACACGCTCATATATGCACATGCACCAGGTGTGTGGGAGGATGTATGTAAGCTATATGTATATATTACGTACCATTATATACCAGCCAGGAGACTTTGGGCATCTGCAGAGCTTGTGTCTACTGGTGTGCCAGAGCCACTGCCCCCCAGATAGAGAGGGGCAGCTATATCTGTGCACACATGGGTTAAAAAACCCATGTTGGAATCGTGAGTTTATTTGTACAGATACTACCAATTCCACCATAGCTCTCTACCGCAAATTCTTCTTTATCTTTTCCCAGTTCGTATTTGTGTTTATCTTCTGCAGTGAAAAGCCTGGCTCACAAAAAACATGCATGCATCCATCCATCCATCCTTTGTCTGCCTCCACCTTTATTTCTCTTTATGCTGAGGTCAAATTTACCGTTTCCTGGGGCTGGTGCATAGCTCTTTCAGTAAAGGGCAGCACTTGCCTCACAAGCATGGTGACCTGAGTTCAATCCCTAGAAGGCGTGTGATGCCAGGATGGGCTTGTAATTCCAGAGCTGGTGAGGCAGAGACAAGAGGACCCGGGGCTCAAAGTCAACCAGTCTAAGAGAATTGATGTGCTGTAGGCCATTGAGAGATCCTTCTCAACGGAGGTAGATGGCGTCCCTGAAGATGACACCTAAGGTTGGCCTCTATTCTCCACACCCACAAGCAGACAGTTGTGTTCTCCATTAACACAGACATACACACACAGACATACACACACACACTTGTGCACCCCATGAACTCATGGAAACACTTGTGTAGCCCCTTGAACTCATAATGTATATGCTTGTGCACCCTCATGAACTCATGCACACACACTTGTGAAGCCTCTGTGAACTCACGCGTGCGCGCGCGCACACACACACACACACACACAGGAAGCTGGGTGTGACAGGATAGAGAATTAAGAGTTCAAATCTAACCTCGATAGTCAGACCCTGTCCTAGCAGCAGCAACAAACAACAAATCCATTTGGACAAACCATTTGGAGCCACTGTTTTAAATCAAGCACGGTAGTTTCCTTTAGAGTCCCCCTCTTCCTGGGTGGACTTATCTGTTTGTTTAGGGTGTGTGCACACTACCACGAGCAAGTGAAGGTCAGAGGGTGGCTGGTAGGTGTTGGTTCTCTTTCCGTGTGGTTCTGGGGCTGAACTCGGGCCAGCAGACCCACTCAGACGTCTTTCAGGCTTGTTAACTTTGAATGTGTGTAGAATTGTAAAATAGTTCAGCTCTTCAGGACTACCAGAAGAGAAATGACATAAAGTATCAAAGTATTATTTGTAGAGGTTAACAATCTGTTTCTGTTGAGACCGTTTAGTTATGTAGCCTGAGCTAGCTTTGAACTCACAGTTCTACTTCAAGCTGACAAGGAGATTTCAGGCATAGGCACACGCTATGGTACCGAGAAGTAGCCTGCTTTCAAGAACACTAAAAATTTAAATCAAGTGTAGCCTGTGGCTGGACACCTCTTTGTGGGATGACTGGGCGATTAGAGAATATCGCCCTCTAACCAATGTATAGAAAATACAACAAATGAAAGTTTAAATCATCTCCACTCCCCTACCAGGTAGTTCAAATGTTAAGGTCCAGACTGAGTATAGCCTTAGTTTAATTAGAAAAAGCCTCAGCAGGCCGGAGAGCCATGTGCTTGAAAAAGCCATGGCATTTCCCTGTGTGACACTAGGGGGCGCCCTGGGCAATGGTGTGTAACCGTTCCTGCCAGGCTGAGGACTCCCCGAAATTATTTTGGTGTCTGTCCCATCACTTCGGGTTTCCAGTCAGGAATGCGCGGGTGCTGAGAGACGCTTGGTGCTCTCTCCATTTGATTTTTGTCTCCTTGCTCCCTAGGTTGTGAAGAACGGCTCAGTTAAGTAACCTGTCCAAGGTTGTAACTCACTTAATCCCCTCTAACTGTTTGCACATTCTACTTTCGAACTGTAACAGCCAAATGCGTGTATGTTTGCAGGAGAAGATCGAATGCAAATAATTTCTGAATGCCAATCAAATTGGCCTAAAGTAGAGAGTAGGAGCATAATTAGCCACGTGTTATGGAATCGGAGAATCCCAAATGAGAGCCATTTAAAATAAACATGAAATTAATGAGATTAGGCCAAAGGAAAAAACTAAAGTGGTAATTAGTGTCTGAGTCCCACAACCATCGTAAGTAAATTCATTATCCGTGCTGTCACAGAACCTTGAGGGCACGCCACTGGTGGAGGAATTTGAGGGAAATTAACCAAATCGTGTTGGTCTGCTTCTTGCGGGCCTTTTCTCGTTGTCATTCAATGGCTACAGTGTAGTCTTCCAGTGTTACAATGGCTACAGTGTAGTCTTCCCGTGTGAACTTTGGAGTGGAGAAATTAAATTGTGCACTTCTCAGTCGGCAGGCAAGGATGAATGGGCTGCGTACTGGTGCTTTAAGGATGTTACCTGTCTTATCGGTGCAGTGACTAACTCAATAATATCCCACCCAGAGCAGACGCAAGCCCATTTGGATAGGCAGTGTTGCGAGCCTCCTTTCTGCCCAGGAGAAGACGACCTCCCTCCCTCACAAGGTCTTCTGCACAGCTGTGGCCTTGAGTTTCCCTGTATCTGGGCTTGTTGACATCCAATTACACACATATCAATGGCCAATGCTTTCTGCTTTAGGTGGGTATTTCAGGTTTTAATACTTTTGCCTTTATTAGAATTTTTCTAGCCCATCCTTTTTTAAAAACAAAATTAATCTATCTAGATGTCATCTAGATATCTAATGTGTATGAGTACTCTATCTGCATGTATGCCTGAATGCCAGAAGAGGGCATCAGATCCCACTATAGATGGTTATGAGCCACCATGTGGTTGCTGGGATTGAACTCAGGTCTTCTGAAAGAGCAGCCAGTGCTTTTAACCACTGAGCTATCTCTCCAGTTCTCTGCTCCCCCCCCCTTTTTTTAAATCAAAATGTATTTTTTGTCTATCTTAGTTAGCATGAAAAAATGATCACATTTTAAATCCAAGTGATTATAGTGATTTTAGAAACAGCAAATATTTTTATATTCTGTCTCTCAATTCTTAGCATAATTATGTGAACATGTAAATGTTTTCAGAAATTGTTTATTATTTAAAAATTCTGTTCTAGGAGAATTGAAATGCTGGCACAGCTTATATTTTTGGTATGGTCCTTCATTATTTTAAATCTTTCTAGACAGCAGCTCAAAGTTGCTATGTGTTGTGTACTTATTATTTTAGTATTTAATTCCATATCTGCTATTTTGAATTGTTCTGATTGATTTGCTGTGTTAATTCTTTCCCTACAAGTTTGAGTAAAAAACTTTTTATTGATCATAGTTAGTTCCTACAGTACTGGCATCACAGAAACACTTGAGTCAATTATTACTTTGTGATTCTATATATTTATCTTTGAGACTGAGCTAGGCTATCCTCAACTTGCAACTTTAGTCTTGCAGCAAAGTTCAAAGAATACAAAGAATTCTCATACACCTTCCATTCAGATGTTATAGATGCCTGCTAATTTGCATATACATGTTTACATTTCCATATTTCCATTAATGTTTTCTTACTCTTTGCCCCTTTCCTACTTTTCTGTTTGCTTTTCTCCTTTGTTTTCTTTGTCCTGTCTTCATCTTCCCGTCTGTCCTTCTATCTATCCAGCTACCTGCTCCAGCCCACATGTCTGTACTTCCATGTAACCATTTTTATGTCCATGCACAGAGATATGTATTTTTTAATGAATCTCTTGATAGTAAGGCTGATGACTAATGATTTCCCCTCTAAGTATTTTGATGTCAAGTTCCTAAAAACAAGACTGTTCTTTTGCATAACCATGGCACACTTCTCAAAATCAATAAATTTTTAAAACATTACTGTTCTTTGATCTAAAGACACATTTTCGCAGTTATCCCAATTATGGTCTCTAGAGCAAAAGAAAATCTCATGTCATATGTTTGATTTATTTATCTTGTAGTCTTATGTTTATTTTATCTAGAATATTCTTCATTCTTGTCTTTCATGGCCTTGATAATTTTGAAGAGGCCAGTTATTGGGTAGAATGACTCTCAGTTTCATTTAGTCGCATGTTTCCTCAAGGCTTGTATTAAAGAGTTTTGACAGGAATGTCATGGAAGTCATGTTTTCTTCTCAGGATGTATCAGGAGGCGATGATGTAACTTTGTCCTGTTTAGGTGCATGCCAGTTTTCAATACTGTAAAGTTACTGCTTTGTCCTTAGTAGCTGGTTGAGTATCTGTGGGAAGATGCTTTGAGAGTGTGAACGTGTTATTTCTCTCGAGTGTTGGCATCGACTGCTGTCTCATGACGTAATGAACTGTCACTATGGTAACGTCTAATTAGACATTGCGAATGCTCATTATATGGCTCTAGGGTTCGCTCTGTGCTTTTGTCAGCACATGCTTTGTTCCATCATCTACTTCTCACACATATCTTTATTAATATTTTTACAATAGTAGGATCATTTGCTGTCATTTATTTGCTATTGAAACTAATATTAGTATTAAGTATATTGATTAGTACTAGTAGACTAGTCCATTTAAATGTTATCTTAGGGGAAAACCCATAACACCTGATAGTACTTCTCCTGTCCAAGTTACTCTCGTTGAACGAGGTGATCCAGGTAGGTTTTGTACAGCATCCACTTTCGTCTCTGTTTCACGAAGCATCTTGAGTACTCCTTTTGCACCACTGTTATGACAGAGTGTTAAGTGGTGCAGCATAAATGCAGTTCAGCTTGGTATCAGCATGACAGTCTGACAACCCTTAATCTGCTCAGGATGCTGCGTCAGTGGAGAAGGAACCACAGCATGAAGAAGTGTGGATTCTCATGAACCAACACAGAAATCCAAGAATTCACTTATTCTCCCGCCCCAAAGGATATTTCACAGGGTCTGCATTTCTGCTTGTCTACTTCAGTTCAGACCTGTGTAACACGTGAATAGAGTAGGCAGCCATGGTTGTCTGGTGATTAGACAATGTGTAAACTATTATGTCTATATGTATATACTACAGTATATATGTATATACTACAGTAGCTTTAACTTTTGAAAACTGCTGTTGGAAATACCTTTAATTTAGTGTGGAATTTTGCTTGCCAATGTTTGCATGACATTGGATTCGGAGTGACGGAACTCAGGCCTTGTAGAGACTGCGCCATTGCTACCTAGGTGACCGACCGCTCTTGACTGTTGTTAGTACGCCCTCTCAGAAGTGCAGTGGCATGGGCAGGGCCGTGTCCCAAGGTCAGCGTGCATTGGTAATTCTGTTTTAGTTCTCATCATAATTAGAAACAGGTCAGAAATCTCCTACCTTTTATGATTTATTGATCACTAAGAATATGGAAAACATTTTGTGTCAGCCTTAGTTGGCCTCGGAAGTGCTGCTCACTTATGTGTTCCTTTCTAATCAGAGGCTCAGCAACCGTCAGAGAATTAGCAGATTCAGCGGAGCTCTGGTGACTTTGTGCTAGAACCGGCAGGCTGATGAAATGTCCCAAGGGTCATATGCAAGGGCTTTCCCTAGATGGTCCCCACCACTTCAGTTCCCGGAGTCAGAACTGAGGTTTTGGATGGACTCAGGACGTTTTTCAGGGTTCCTAGTGACACAGCAACAGACCAGTTAGAAACAGTCATTTGTTCTCCACGGGCCATGCTTTGTCATTGAATGCTCAGTTTACACATCTGCGAAGGCAGCAGCGCAGTGGAGATGCTAACAGTCGGGTAACACAGTGGAGATGCTAACAGTCGGGTAACACAGTGGAGATGCTAACAGTCGGGTACAGTGGAGATGCTAACAGTCGGGTAACACAGTGGAGATGCTAACAGTCGGGTACAGTGGAGATGCTAACAGTCGGGTACAGTGGAGATGCTAACAGTCGGGTAACACAGTGGAGATGCTAAAGTCGGGTACAGTGGAGATGCTAACAGTCGGGTACAGTGGAGATGCTAACAGTCGGGTAACACAGTGGAGATGCTAACAGTCGGGTACAGTGGAGATGCTAACAGTCGGGTACAGTGGAGATGCTAACAGTCGGGTAACACAGTGGAGATGCTAAAGTCGGGTACAGTGGAGATGCTAACAGTCGGGTACAGTGGAGATGCTAACAGTCGGGTAACACAGTGGAGATGCTAACAGTCGGGGCAGCACAGTGGAGATGGTCCAAGCTCTGCGAGCAACTCCTTCCTGACCTTGCACAAGCCACCGCTTCCACTGCTGCTTTGTCCCCATTTGTGAAAATAGTAGATTAGTCCAGCACTGAGGATCCTTACAACCGGAAAACTAACTCTCTCTCTCTCCCTCCCTCTCTCTCCCCTTCCTCCCTCCCTCTCTCTCCCCTTCCTCCCTCCCTCTCCCCTTCCTCCCTCCCTCCCTCTCCCCTTCCTCCCTCCCTCCCTCCCTCTACCCTTCCTCCCTCTCTCTCCCCTTCCTCCCTCTCCCCTTCCTCCCTCCCTTCCTTCCTCCCCCTTTGGCTCTCTGTCTCTCCCTCCCCCTCCCCCCTCTCTGTGTCTCTCTCCCCTCCCCTTTCTCTCTCTCCCTCCCTTCCTTCCTCCCTCCCTCCCCCCCCACACTGGTTCTACTTAAAATTATCTCTGTTGGAAAACCAATGGAATGTTATCATAAAGGAAAGTGTGCTTTACTGGTTTCACTGTAAGGGCCTGGTGCTCATAGCTCTCTATGTCATGGTGATGTGGATATGGAAGATTTGCATAAAATTTTGACTATGGGGTTGGAGAGTTAAGAGCACTGGCACTGGCTGCTCTTCCAGAGGAGCCTAGTTCAATTCCCAGCACCCACATGGCAGCTCACAACTGTCTCTAACCTCAGTTCCAGCGGCTACAACACCCACCACAGACAACACCCACCGCAGGCAAAACACTGACACACACAAAATAAACTCATTTCAAAATAAAAGGAAATCTGTCTTAAAAAGTGTTCCTTGTTATGACATGGACACTGGCCCTTAGTTCATAGTGGTGGCTGGCTTTCTCACCCTTTAGTTTCTCTAGTAGGTTTTAGGTTAGGATTCTTAGGGGGACTTGGTGTTAGACCCCTCTACTCTGCAGCAATCTACCATGTCTTTCTTTGTGCTCCTTCCCCTGGTCTCTCTTTGGCCGTCTTCATCTGGGCTCCTCTTGACACCACTCTACCAGACCTCCTCTTTTTAATGCCGTCAATGAACTCCATGTTTACAGACTGAGAATGAAGGGCACCACTATTCCTGCTGGATACAACTGACAATTTCACCTCTCTTAGAACACGCTCTCTCTATTATTCCTGTGGCCTTCAGTGGATGCTTCTCTGCCTGGTCTTTCAGTGTTGAGTTCTGCCTTACCCCATAGCCTTCTGTTGGCAAGTGGGGGTACTCTGCCTTGAGATGGAAACACTGGAAAGGAAGCAGGTTTGATGTAGCATGCAGGGCTGACTGGACAGTTCTGTGGGTTATGCTGGGTATAGGATGTGTGCTGTGTCCCCTGTGAACATGTCAAGTGAGCACTTAGATGTACGTGTCTAGATTCCCAGGAAGAATTAGGACTGAAAAGTTCTGTCATCCAACCCATGTTACCTACGTGTAGTTAATTTTGATGCATGCTTCATTCAGATTTTTTCTGTGACATTTCGATTAGTCTTAATACTAACACTTTTAACTGGGTAGATAATGTCACTTGGTATCCCAAGTGACAACACTTTCTCAGTGCGTTTATCCACCGAGTTACGACATCACCTGTGATGCCCCAGGCAACCGGCCCTCGCTCATACCAGAACAGATTTATATATGTATCATATGCCATGTGCCATGTTTGAAGTCATTCAAAACCCAGAGTTGGAATTTTATGGCCTTTCTGTCACAACTGACTTTTATCCATGGTTGTCTGCTGTGTTACTGTTGCTAATTGCATAAATTAGGCAGAGGTGGGAAATTCTGGAAGTGGAATGATGTGGGAGTGTCAGATATCAATATGTTGATTTCATTGGTTAAGTAATAAACAAACTGCTTGGCCACATAGCTTAGAACATAGGTGGGTGGAGTAAACAGAACAGAATCCTGGGAGGAAGAGGAAGTGAGGTAAGATGCCTCAGACAGACACCATGCTCCTCTCTCCCAGACAGATGCATAGCTCTGGTCTCTGAAGCAGGTGGACGCAATGAACTCCGACCCAGGATGGATGTAGGCTAGAATCTTCCTGGTAAGCGCACCTCGTGGTGCTACATAGATTATTAGAAATGGGTTAAGAGGTTGAAACTAATGGGCCAAGCAGTGTTTAAAAGAATACCATGTCCGTGTAATTATTTCGGGGCATAAGCTAGCCAGGCGGCCGGGGTGCTGGGGATGCAGCCCCGCCGCTCATATTACAACAGTGGAAGACCATGTGTAAAGATTTAGTTCTGCTGATGTCATTTCCGGAATGCATGGTGTGTGTGTGTGTGAGAGAGAGAGAGAGTGTGTACAGCTCTTTCCGACAGTTGTTTGAGTGCCTGTTGGTTGATATAGAGTTGGCAGAGTATCCTTGGGCCATAAAATAACTATCCCCTGGGCCTCAAAACTACAGCTCACTCTTATCCTCTGATAGCTTAGTGTATGTTCCCTCTTCAACTGACTTGACAAAGCAAGCAAATCCTAAAATCGAGTTAATTTCAAATTTGTAATGACGAGATCAGTCTAACTCGGCGTTGAGTGGGACCCCGTGACTATGTGGACTAAACTGACAGCCTCCCCAGTGGGTGCACGGGCACTGACTGTCTCTGTGTACTTGATGTCCTACGAGCCGCTCTGCCATCACAATCATGGAACTGAGAGTAGTTTTCATGAAACTCCTGGGAGAAGTCACAGTGTCACGGTGTTTCTTTAGCTGCTTCAGTTTTACCCAATATCCCTGGAGCATCTGCGCTTTGCCAGGGATGCACTGGATATGTAGGGCGACGGAGGAGCAGCGTGGGTGCTGTTGACCCGACGAGGGACGTAGCTGTCCAAAGAGTTCAGCTTAATGGCGGCTGGGGATGCGAGAAGAGGTCCATGGGGGACGGAGAGTTTAGCTTAGTTGGTAGAATGCTTGTCGAGTCTTCACGAAGCCCAGGCTTTGACCCTGACACCATGGGAGCTGAGCATCATGGGGCAGGCCTAAAATTACAGCATTTAGAAGGTGGAGGTTGGAGAATCCAAAGTTCAAAGTGAGCCTTGGTTACTAGGAAATTGAGACCAGTATGAGCTATACAAGACCCTGTCTCAGACAAAGCCTTCATTGCAACAGTATCCTCCAGGCTGCGGAAGTATGGATTTGGAGGCCACCATTCCGTCTGTATGAGTAGGATGTAGGAAACATGAGGAGCAGACTTTGGTTAGGTTTTTCTGGGGTAGGAGCACTCATTCAGGGCCATGGAATTAGAAAACATTCCATGTAAAGCTCAATACTTTGGAATGAATTCCATTTTCACTATGGGTTGCTTTTGAGAAGATTTGATAATTTCATTCTCAGATGAATTTCTATCAAGCAGAGTCTAGCTTTCTGTCTATAAGAACGACAAACAGCAGATACTTGATGGGAGCAGGTTCTGGGTGGCGCATCTTAGCAGTCATCAGAAGCAGAATGAGCAAAAAAGCATCTCTGCCATACTGCAGAGAGTGGTCATGAGACTCAAACATGGACCTGGCTTATGGCAAGCACACAGTCAGTCTTGCCTATAGCATTGGAACTTGCCAAATTTAGTTTCTGAAGGATATTTCTCTTCCAGAACAGGGACTAGAAGATTTAGCCGCCATGCTCTATGGTCAAATTTAGGAAATACGGTACTATAAAATCTTAAGTTTTTATGGATGTAAGTCAACATATAATTAAAACTGCTAATAATTTAAATTAGAAAAGATAATTGACATTACACTTTCTATGAGGTACAAATATGAGTCTTCTATACATAGAATTTGTGTGATATTCAGTACTTCAATAAAAAAGTGTCACATAAAAATTTCTTGAAAATAAGATAGTGAGATGAAAAGTGTATTGGCTAAGCAAATAGTTATCGAGCATCCACTCTGCAGACATTTCTGTCCTATCCAGTGAAGTCAGCCTGTGGCCTGTGCAGTCTCTTACTGATCCTCTGGGTCTCACTTGTGAGCACTCTGCAGGCAGAGTGAACCTATGAGCTGTTTACCTCAGTGTTGTTCCCTCTCCTCTCGAGCCCCAGCAGCTGCTCAGTGTGTTACAGCGGCCCTTGCCAGGCCCCGCATGTCCTGGCCCTTCGCCACCCCTCTGACCTCCTTTCTGCCCCAGTCATTTTGCTCTGGCTGCCCTGGCCTCTTTGCAGTTTCTCAGGCAGCTGGCGAGTGTCTGAGTGAGTGTTCCGCATTTGTTCTCCCCAGCGCCCTAAACCCTTCCTCCAAAATGCACCCTGGAAGTCACCGCGCCCGCCCTTTATTCCATCACAAGCTGCCTCTGGCCTTCTATCTGCAATGCCTTCACTGGCCACTCTCACGGCAATTTCTTTTCATGCACAGCCCTTTTTGCTACCCGACAGTGCTTTTCCTTGTTTATTGTTAATGTTTCATGCCTTAACGCCATAGAATCTGAGAGAGCAAGCCTTGGTAGTGACTTTTGTATCCTGAAGTGAATCCCTCAAGGAGCAGCCCCTCCCCACCAACATCCTGTGCGGGAAGGACAGAGCGCTAACTTCTGGGAACACTCTGATCACAGGGACAGACATACATGGGATTCTCGTGGAACCAACAGTTCATGAGCCCCCTGCCGACAGTGACCACTGAGGAAGCCGCTCTTTGAATACTCTGTAGTAGATGACACAATAGGGGTTGTGAGTGTAACTCACCATGTTCGAGCCCAGTTCTTCAGAAAAGTGCATGCCTGGAGATGGGACGGTTCCCGTCTCTGGAGTCGTCATTTGGTGCAGATTTTCAGGTTGCTGCCCGTGCTTACCTGCAGTTTTCTGTGGGGTGGGTATGGAAGGTTAGTGGGATGATGGGGAGGGACCAGTCAGCGGTCCAGCTCTTGTCCAGGAAGCCGTTTAGTTGAAGATCCTGATAACGTCCTCCTGCCCCTCCGGATTGGGGCCTCACTTGCCATTCTCTCCTGCTAGGGATATTGCCACTCTTCCCGGATTTCCACACATACTGAATTCTGAACTTGTACTCTGGACTCATTTAAATATTTGTGTATGTATATATTGGGGTGCATGGATATGCCTGCACACGTGTGTGTGTGTGTGTGTGTGTTGTACTCACTCGTGATACACAACAGAGGCCAGGAGTTGATGCCTTTTGCTGTTCTCAATTGATCTCTCTCCCTAATCGTGTGAGCCAGGGTCTCTCAGTGAATCTGGAACTCATTATTTTGGCTTGTGAGATGGCCAAAATACATTACATTGGCTGACCCATGATTCCCCAGGGTGCTGCGTGATGGGCTTGCACCACTGCCCCTGGCTTTTATGTGGGTGCTTGAGATCGAACTCGAGTCCTTATGCCAGCAGCTAACATTTTATCCACTGAGCCATCTTCACAGCCCATTATGGGGCTCGTATTTTCTCTCAGGACTTTTGCTTTAGGTTTCAGATAAATTTTAAAACTTTGCTTTCTGTTTTGGAAATAGCTTTTAAAATTTGAGATCTGCTCTTAACACCATTCCTCAGTATTTGATTTTTAGGAAAGAAAGATCAAAGTATCTCGGTAGTGTTGGTAAACGCACTATGCTAAAGTTGAAGGGGTAAACTATTTTAAAATGTGATTTACTTAAAGCCGAATTCTGTTGCCTTCGAAATAAACTTTCCAAAATGAATTTATTAAAATCATCGGGTAATGTTTACATGTGAACAAATTCTAAGCATCTCAAGAAAAGACGATAAGTAAGAGTGTTTAGCTCCTGACATGACTAGGTGCTCATCAGCTGTGCGGGTCAGTGTGTTGTCCTGACAGAGCACTGAGGAAACCAGTTCAATAGGAGGAATGTTTAGCTGGCTCTTCTCGGAGGTTCCGGTCTGTACGGGCTCCATTGTTCTTAGGACTTCGGTGAGACCAGGAGCATGAGCAGTGGAAGCTACTTGCCTCCTAATGACCAGAAATCAGAAGACATAGAGAGAGGGGCCAGGGTCCCAGTAAGGCCATGCCACCTGTGACCTACTTCTTCTAGCTATATTTTTCCTCCTGAAGTCCCAACATCTCCCCATAGAGCCACCAGCTAGAGACAATCTTCAACAGACAAGCCTCTGAAGAATGTTCCAGATCCCAAGCTTCACCCTAAACATCCAAGGGTGGAAACTTCAACTTGATGAGCCTTCTTCTTCTTCTTCTTCTTCTTCTTCTTCTTCTTCTTCTTCTTCTTCTTCTTCTTCTTCTTCTTCTTCTTCTTCTTCTGCTGCTGCTGCTGCTGCTGCTGCTGCTGCTGCTGC
>NW_026068101.1:1095089-1102739 GCF_014885135.2 Alexandromys fortis
CTCCTCCTCCTCCTCCTCCTCCTCCTCCTCCTCCTCCTCCTCCTCCTCCTTATTTTTCCTTCTCCTCCTTTTTCTCCCCTCCTCCTCCTTTCTTGGGTCTTTTAGTCTATCTTCTGCTGTTCTAAACATGATAGATAAGCCCAAGTAATTAGGTAAAAGGGAACCGATTTATGTATTGTTTATTTATTTTACAGCTCTTGGGGGAGGCTGGGGTTATCAGTTGTGAGCCTCTGTGAGGACCATTCTGCCGCACACCTTCCTAGTGGAGAGCAGAAAGCAAGAGAAGGCAAAGTCCAGGGAATAAGTGGGGGACAAATGGACGTTACTAACATGTCTTCTCTGGCAATAACGAACCTACTCCAGCAGTGATGGTGATAATCCCTTGGCCGGCCAGGCCCAGTGACACGCCTATAATTCCAGCCGTTTGGGAGTTTAGAGAGGAGGGTAAATCTTTAGGTCTTCCTGGGCTACTGTGAGTCCAAGTTCACCATATCTCAAAACTAAACTTAAAAAACAAGATTTAAGGCTAACTGCACAATAGACAAGGAATCGTATAATGGCTCACGCCCCAGCCTCATAAAGCAAAGCCTTAGAATGGCTGTTGGGGAGAGGTGTTCTTTCCCACGTATATGTATCTGCAAGTGAGACGGTGTTCAGGTTTCCTGGGATTATGTCAAGAGTGCGGAAACCAGCTTGAGATAACAGAGAAGGATTTACATAAGATTAGAGCAAATCTTATTAAAGTTTCAAACACCTAAGGAAGGCTTTAAAGATATCTATCTATCTATCTATCTGTCTGTCTGTCTGTCTGTCTGTCTACCTGAGAATTGAATTCCCATCTGGAATGAGAAAGTTCTTTCAAGTTGGGACTGAAGCACAATTCTGTTTTAAAGTTAGCGACACTTCTAAATGGTGAATATGGTTAAGTCTATTATTCTTTCTGAGAGCTACACCTAGGCCTGGTCCTGCATACTTCTTTTTCTATTGTAGAAGAGAAAGTTCTAAAATATAATCCTTTTTAATTTTTCTATACATACCCAATCAAAGTTCCCACTCCCTCCCCTCCTTCCATTTCTTCCACTTACCTCCCCTTCCCTACCCCCCCCCCATCCACTCCACAGACAGGGTAAGGCACATTCCTTTGGGGAAGGTCCAAGGCCCTCCCTACTATATCTAGTCTGATCAAGGTATCCATCCAAAGAGAACAGGTTCCCAAAAAGTCAGTACAAGCAGCAGGGACAAGTCCTGGTGCCAATTCCAGTGCCCCTCTGCCTGCCCCAACCATGCAACTGTCACCCACATTCAGAGGGACTAGTTTGTCCTATGCTTGTTCCTTCCCAGTCTGGCTGGACTTGGTGAGCTCCCATGAGCTCAGGTAGACTGTTTTAGTGGGTGTTCCCATCATGGTCTTGACCTCTTTGTTCATAATTCTCATTCCTCCCGTCCTTCAACTGGACTTTGGGAGCTCAGCCCAGTGCTCTGATGTGGATCTCTGCCTCTGTTTTCATCAGTTGCAGGACGAAGGTTCTATGGCAATATTTAAGATATTCATCAGTCTGACTACAGGACAAGCACAGTTAAGGCACCCTCTCCTCTATTGCTTAGGGTCTTAACTGGGGTCATTCTTGTGGATTCCTGGGAATTTCTCTAAAGCCAGGTTTCTTGCTAACCCCATAATAGCTCCCTCAATCAAGATATCTCTTTGCTCTTGTCCCATTCCCTCAAGTTCTTCTCACCCTTCCCCTTCTCCCCTCTTCTTCCTTTTCTACCCTCCCGTTTCCCCCCGTCCCTATATTCCCAATTTTGCCAGGTGATCTTGTTAACAAAGAAGGTAAAATTATACAATGAAAAAAAAAAGCATCTTCAACAAATGGTGCTGGCATAACTGGATGTCAACATGTAGAAGAATGAAAATAGATCCATATCTATCTCCATGCACAAAACTCAAGTCCAAATGGATTAAAGACCTCAATATCAATCTGAACACACTGAACCTGATAGAAGAGAAAGTGGGAAGAAGCCTTCAGTGCATGGACACAAGAGACCACTTCCTAAATATAACCCCAGCAGCACAGACACTGGGAGCAACAATAAATAAATAGGACCTCCTGGAACTGAGAAGCTTCTGTAAAGCAAAGGACAGAGTCAAAAAGACAAAAAGGAGCCTACTGAATGGGAAAGGATCTTCACCAACTCTACATCAGACAGAGAACTGATCTCCAAAATATATAAAGAACTCAAGAAATTAGACATCAAAATTCCAAATAACCCAATTTTAAAAATTGGGTACAATAATAAGCAGAATTTTCAACAGAAGAATCTCAAATGTCCAAAAGACACTTAAGAAAATGTTCAATATCCTTAGCTATCAGGGAAATGCAAATCAAAACAACTCTGAGATACCATCTTATATCTGTCAAAATGGCTAAGATCAAAATCACCAATGACAGCTTATGCTAGAGAGGATATGGAGTAAGGCGAATACTCATCCATTGGTGGTAGAAATGCAAACTTGTGCAATCATTTTGGAAATCAGTATGATGGTTTCTCAGAAAATTGGGAATCAACCTACCTCAGGATCCAGCAATACCACTCCTGGGCATATACCCAAAAGATGCTCAATTGTACTACAAAGACATATGTTCAACTATGTTCATAGCAGCATTATTTGTAATAGTCAGAACCTGGAAACAACCTAGATGTCCCTCAGCTGAAGACTGGATAAAGAAAGTGTGGCAATCTACACATTAGAGTACTACTCAGTAGTAAAAACACAATGACATCTTGAATTTTGCATGCAAATAGATAGAACTAGAAAACACCATCCTATTTTCCAGAGGTCGCTGCTGTTCACACTTTGGTGTTACCTTTGCAAACACTAATTTGCATTGATGCTAACATATAAGCATTTAATTTAGTAGTTTATAATATTTCATTGTAAAAAGTAATGAACAACCAAATGACCCTTTACAGAAACAGTGCAATATGTAATGGTATGATTTCACTATTTTTATTTTTAAATATAATTTAAAATAAATGTGTTTAAAATTATTGTCAGTCTATACTCATATATAAACATGAAAGAATTGTTGGTTTTTGGTGGCTAAAAGTGAAAAAAAAAAAGCAACTAGATATAGTGCTAGCGCCCTGAGAGCAAAGTCAGGAGAATGGCTGTAAGTTCATGGCCAGCCTGGTCTACAAATCAAGTTTCAGGCTGAAGTTACATAGCAAGACCCTGTATCTAATAACAGACCAAAGTGAAAGTTGAAAAACAGTGAATTCCTATGCCTTGGCTTTAGAAGGCTGTGGTAAAATGACACCGGTCACTTGAGACTTGCATGATTGACCATCTAGGAAAATAACTGGCCTTCTATAGGGAGGTCTTCTGTCTTATGCTTTCTAAAGAGGACTACGAGGTGACTGGCAATAACATCCCTGTTTCTTCCTCTAGTCTCTGTTTTCCCCAACAACTAAGGAAGGGCAGTCAAGGTTGAAAAATTAGTACACGGTGATCATGTTGTTCAAATATTATCACATTGGGCCCATCTCGATTACTTTTGACATGTGGGGAGTAGGAAACGGTCGTTAACTCTGGCAGCATGGACATGTATGTAAAGTTTAAAAGGGCAATTCTAGTGTACGGTTTTTCATACACGAAAGTGCACCACTAAACAATGAAACAGTTGGCCTTCTCCATGCTTACTGGGCCTGTACACAGACCACTCCAGCATCCCAACTGATGCATCTGTTGTTCCCACTGCACTAGGCCGTTTTGTGATATTATTGATGAAACACTGGAGACAGACTGCTTTAGAAAGAAATAGTTTATTTTGGTGTGTGATTCTGGAGGTCTATGGTAGAGGGACACATCTGCTGATGACTTTCTTACTGGACAAATGCTGGCGTGGCATATGGCACCCTATGGCAAGAGACAAGGACCACCAAATGTATGCTTGTGTGCACCTTGTACTCTCCTTATAAAGCCACTATTATTTCAACCTGGCATCTCTACCCCGATTACCTTACTTTATCATCTCTAAACACCATAGTTAAATCATTTTTTCTATCTTTGTCTACTCTCTTAAAACTCGAAATGGTGATTAATTTCTAACACAGAAATGCATGGGAAGCATGTTCAAGCATGAGGACAAGAGAGGATCCTACAGCAAGTGTAGCTAACGAGTAGCGAGGTTGGTACGGGTGGAGTGAGATTTCTTCAGCAAAGGTGATAGATTTGCCCTGAGCCAGCGAGTCCTTCTCCTTCTCATTTAGACCCTTCTGAGACCCAGCATTAGCATATTTTGTATAACAAAGGTAGTCTAGGTAAGAAAAATGTATCTTTATTTCTGTGGCATAGGGAATATTTCCATTTGCAAATAATTGGCTCATATAGGAATAAAATATCACCACTATGCTTAAATATATCACTATAATTATACATAATTTAGCCTGAAATGCCCAATTTATGGCAGCCATTTTTGTGACTAGGAACTTGAAAATGTGATTAGTACCTAGACAGTGTGGATACATTATAAACACAATTGGTACCCAGACAGTATGGATATGTTATAAATGTGGTTGGTATCCAGACAGTGAGGATACATTATATATGTGATTGGAACCCAGACATTGTGAATATATTATAAATGTGATTGGTGTCCAGACAGTGAGGATACATTATAAATACGGTTGGTACCCAAACAGTATGTATACATTTTAAATGTAATTGGTGTCCGGACAGTGAAGATACATTATAAATATGATTGGTGTCCAGACAGCGAGGATACATTGTAAGTATGATTGGTACCCAGACAGTGTGGATACGTTACCTAGGGAACCTTAGGGGTCATAAGGAGCTCTCCAGGATCAACTGAAGTTTCTCTTTTTTTTGCTGAGTTCTATCTTCTTTGTTTCCCAAGATGCTTCAGTATCACTAACCCTCATCGTTTGCTTATTCATTTGTAGCTCTCTTGATTCTTGACTAAAAACCACAACCCCCTCTAAAAATAGCATTGGTTATGGGGAGATGCAGGTGTCTCATTAGTGAATAGGTGATGGGTCTGCCATCTCAATTAGGCCTGTTGGGATGAATAAATTTAATGAAACAATTTGTGTAAAGGGCTTAGTGTCCTGCCCAGAGCATAGCAAGAGCCTAATTAATTAGAGTTTTTTATTGCTGTCAGTGACTATTAGCTCTGTCACTGTAGTTACTGCATGGCAGGAAGGTTAATATATGTGTTCATGCATTATGTCAGCTAGTAAATAACAGTGAATAAAAGTCACACCATACTATGCCACTTGGAAAGAGCTTTATTGCAGTATCTTGGAAATGCCCCTCACTGACACTCATCTTATAATGAGACATATCCCATGGCAAATTGAGGTGCATGTTTATTTCTGTTCAATTGTTACAGGTGTCATCTAATATATAATAAAATCCTGTATTATTGCAAGCAAAAAACAAGCTTAGGTGTAGATTTTTAATTTACATTCCAAAATCTCCCCTTTAGTTAATTTTTAAATAATTTTCATAGCATTACAAATAGTCCTACTATGTAATCAATTTATATATATAGCCTTTAAAGCCCTTTGCACATCTGGAACAAAATTATATTCAGTTTTAGGAGCTCATCTAACTGGATAAGGAGGTTACAAGAGGCTATGGGTTTTTTCCAAGTTTTAAAATGTAGTAGTCAAGTATGGATGGCTGTGTTGCACAGAAAGAAACATATCCACATATATAAAAAGCTCCAGCTGATACTAATTGAAGGGTAGTTTGACTTAGCTGTGACATCTATGTCCACTGAAAAGTGCTGAGGTCAGCCATGGCTGAAAGCCTGTAATCTCCATGTTTAAGAGTTGAAGGAAGATGGATCTTAATACTTTAAGAGCCATTTTTGGTGTGGTGGTTTGAAAGAAAATGCCCTTCAAAAGGAGTAGCACTATTAAGATGTGTGGCTTTGTTAAAGTAGGTGTGGCCTTTTTGGAGGAAGTGTGTCACTATGGGGTGGGATTTGAGGTCTCCTATGCTCAAGCTATGTTCTGAGTGACTCAGTTCACTTCCTGTTGCCTTTGGATCAAGATGTAGAACTCTCAGCTCCTTTTCCAGCACCACATCTGCCTACATGCTGCCATGTCCTTCCTTGATGATAATGGGCTAAACCTCTGAAACTGTGAGCCACCATGTGGTCATGGTGTCTCTTCACAACAATAGACACCCTACTAAGACACTAGGTTATTCAGTGAGACTCTCAAACCAACCAAACAAAATAGGCAAAGCCCCTCAACTTTGAGGGTGCTTAATTTAAAAAAAAAAGACTTTTAAAAATTAGATTAAAATGACTCATGTTTTGCAAACCTAAAAGTTGACCTTCCTACGTAAAGGAATATGCTACAATATAGCTGTGTTAAAACGGCACATGCTATTTCGGTTGCTCTTGTATATAATATTATACAAAGTAAAACCACATAACAGCATACTTATAAATATTTGAAATAATGGTATCATTTCCATATTTCCATAACCTATCAAGCCTATCTATAAAGTACATTTTAAAATCAGTTACTAGACTCAAACGTTATTGCGCTTGACTCTTTTGTTGAATTAGGAGAAATGTGTGAGTAGAATTATCAGGTGAAAAAAACAATTTAACTACCAATACAGCGCTTTCTGTGTACCACCATATTTCCCACCTTAAGGTGGCATTCTCCAAAGTACAGGTTAAAATTCCACTTTCCCTTCTCTTGGACTCCTTCCCATATAAACTCTTCCAAATTTACACCACTCGCGTGTACATGCACACACACCTTTCCCTAAGGAGTTTTATGCAGTTTGCTGTAGGATGCCATTGGGTCTTGAGGAAGGTTGTTTCCTAATTTTCTGAAAAATCGCCACACTGACATCCAAAGGGGTTGTACCAGCTTGCATTCCCACCAGTAATGCAGGAATGTTCCCTTTTCCCCACAACCTCTCCAGCATGAGTTGTCATCAATGTTTTTGATCTTGGCCATTCTTACAGGTGTAAGATGGAATCTCAGAGTTGTTTTGATTTGCATTTCTCTGATGACTAAGGATGTTGAACATTTCCTTAAGTGTCTTTCAGCCATTTTAGACTTCTCTGTTGAAAGTTCTCTGTTTAGGTCTGTACTCCATTTTTTTTATTGGATTATATGTTCTTTTGGTGTCCAATTTCTTGAGTTCTTTTGTATATTTTAGAGATCAGACCTCTGTCTGATGTGGGGTTAGTGAAGATCTTTTCCCATTCTGCAGGCTGTCGTTTTGTCTTGTTGACCGTGCCCTTTGCTTTACAGAAGCTTTTCAGTTTCAGGAGGTCCCATTTATTAATTGTTTCTCTCAGTGTCTGTGCTGCTGGGGTTCTATTTAGGAAGTGGTTCCGTGTGCCAATGTGTTCAAGTGTACTTCCCACTTTCTCTTCTATCAGGTTCAGTATGGCTGTCTTCATATTGAGGGGGTCCTTGATTCTTATGCCTTCTCTTGGGCTTTTTTCTGTTCTTTCTGATTGTTTTATCTAATTCCAATGTCTTAATTTGTGTTTTATCTTATTATATTTTATTATTAGTCTGTTTTCTTTTTTTCCAAGAAGTCTGTTTTCTTATGAGAAACAGAAATGGAGTGGCTCTGGATGGGGG
>NW_026068101.1:1103809-1334022 GCF_014885135.2 Alexandromys fortis
CCACCGCCTCCCCTTTCCCTCCCCCTCCCTCCTCCACCCAAAGAGCAATCAGGGTTCCCTGTCCTGTGGGAAGTCCAAGGACCACCCACCTCCATCCAGGTCTAGTAAGGTGAGCATCCAGACTGCCTAGGCTCCCACAAAGCCAGTACTTGCAGTAGGATCAAAAACCCATTGCCATTGTTCTTGAGGTCTCAGTAGTCCTCATTGTCCACTATGTTCAGCGAGTCCGGTTTTAACCCAGGCTTTTTCATACCCAGGCCAGCTGGCCTTGGTGAGTTCCCGATAGAACATCCCCATTGTCTCAGTGTGTGGGTGCACCCCTCCCAGTCCTGAGTTCCTTGCTCGTGCTCTCTCTCCTTCTGCTCCTGTCCCAGAGCAATCTTTAAAAATTCCCAAGTGTAATGTGTAGGAGAAGGGAGTCTGAGTTCCAGCAGGAAATAGGGAACATCCATGCATTCTCCTGAAAGCTGTGCTTCCTTGTCTCTTATTTATTTTATTATCTTTTGATACATAAATGAACAGGTTTCCTAATTGCATTCTTGTGTAAACAAATCTCTTTCTTGTTCTTCTTTACTCCCACTGCTCTGCCTGCCCCTCCTTCCCCTCTCTATCCCTTTTCAATACCTGTTTCCTTTTCTCTGTCATGTTAGGCCGACTGAAGCATGGATCCTGATGCATTTGGTCTTCAGTTTTAGCTACTTTGTTAGTGCCCCTTGGCTGTCTCCTGTAGTATAGCGCTGATTTCTCTTTTTAGTAAGTCATTATGAAGACCTTTGGGGATGATCGCCAAGATGCTTAATAAAAACTTGACAGCTAAAGGAGCTCCTGATTGGATCTATGAATATGCCTCTGGGGACCTAGCAGTCACGCTCTCGGTGGCGAGCTAGAAACGTGCTTCCACACAGACTCTTCTATACAAATCCTACGGCAGCTGTGTCTTGTGAGGAGGGGTGGGCTGCGTTCCCACCCAGCTCCTGCATGGCTAGCTTTATACCCTGAAATAACAACACACAAATTGTATTCTTTTAAACACTGCCTGACCCATTAACTCTAGCCTCTAACTGGCTAATTCTTACATCTTGATTAACCCATTTCTATTAATGAGTGTAGTAGCACCATGAGGTAGTGTCTTACTGGGAAGGATCTTAACCTGTGTCCATCTTGGAGAGGAGAGCTATGGCATGTGTCTCACTTCCCTTCTTCCCAGCATTCTGTTCTGTCTACTCCGCCTATCTAAGCTGCTGTCCTATCAAAGGCCAAGGCAGTTTCTTTATTAACCAGTGAAAGTAATACATAGACAAATGACCCTCCTCCATCAGTGTCTGTCAGTAAGAGCTACAAAGGACATGGAGGAAGTTTTTGAGGAGGATTATACTTGTGGTCACGTGACTACAGGTGTTTATCAACATTCATAAAACTGGACGCTGCAGAGAGTGAGTTCTCCAGGAAGTGGATGCTACTGCTTCTAAAGGTAGAAATACTTGTTCTGCCATAGTTTTTGCCTCTTAAGCATCTGTGAAAGCTCTGTATGGCGAAAGCTCGGTTGTCCTTAGTGCTGCTGTTGGAAGTGATGGAAACTGAGGACAGAGAGCCTACAGGGACATCTTTCAGTCGTTAAGGATCGGTGGGACCCCAGTCCCTTCCTCTGTCTTTGAGGTCCTAACCTCCAGGTGAATTCACCATGAGCCCTACCATGACTTTCTGCTTCAACACAGGTGCAGGCTCAGCAGGTCCACGTGACTATAGGCTGGGACCTCTACAACTCCCAGCCAAATCAATGTTTCCTCCTATTTTTTTTTTCAGTTACTCATATGTGCTGTGTCTGAGTGTGTGTTTGTGCAGATTACTGCAGTGCCACAGGGGCCATAAGAAGCCACGGAGTCCCCTGTGCCTGAATCCACTAGTTGTTCAGAGCCTGTGTGGGTGCTAGGAACCAAACACATGTCCTCTGCAAGAGTATTAGTCTATGCCAACCATGGCATTTAAAAATTTTAAAGGACCCATTAGGGGAACTTTGTGGCATACACCTTTAATTCCAGCACTTGGGAAGCAGAGACAGACAGATCTCTCTGTGAGTTTGAAGCCAGCCTGGTCTACATAGCAAGTTTCGGGTTAGTCAGGGCCACATAGTGAGGCAGGGTCCTGCCTCAAAAACAAAACAGAAGAACAAAATCCTCAAACAAAACCAAACAAAAAGATAATGTTATTAGAACATACAGATTCTCAGAGGCAGCCATTTCTTGTATTAAAAAGTTGAAGTAAATAAGAAGTGATGTAAAGAAAAAAAACGTGTAATTTGATATAGTATCTGGGTGTGCTGGCTAATTTTATGTCAGTTTGGCACAAGCTGTCGTCATCTGAGAGGAAAGCATCTCTACTGAGAAAATGCCTCCTTACGATGAGACTGCAGGTAAGCGTGTAGGCATTTTCTTGATTAGCGATCAATGTGGAAGGGCCCAGTTCATTGTGGGAGAGGCCACCCCATGGCTGGTGGTCCTGGGTTCTGTAAGAAAGCAGGCCAAGCAAGCCACTAGGAGAAAATGAGTAAGCAGCGCCCTCCATGGCCTCATGTTCCATCCTCCACCCCCTTCCTTATACCCTTCCCCGTGTTTACCCCAGGGATCTTAACTATTTACCCCTCCTGGGGCCCGGCCCTCCATGTATATCCCTCTTAGGGTCTCCCTTTTTACCTAGCTTCTCTAGGGTTGTGGATTGTAACCTGGTCATCCTTTGCTTTATGTCTACTCTCTACTTATGAGTGAGTACATAAGTGTTTGTGTTTGTGGGTCTGTGTTATCTCACTCTGGATGGTTTTTCTCTAGTGCCATCCTTTTGCATGCAAATTTCAGGGTGCCATTGTATTTTACTGCTGAGTAATATTCCATTGTGTAATTGTACCACATTTTCTCTATCCATTCTTCGATTGAGGGGCATCTAGGTTGTATCCAGGTTCTGGTTATCACAAATAATGCTGCTGGGAACATAGCTGAGTAAATAAATGTCTTTGTGATATGATTGAGCATCCTTTGGGTATATGCCCAAGAGTAGTATTGCTGGGTCTTAAGGTAGGCTGATTCCCAGTTTTCTGAGAAACTGCCATACTGATTTCCAGGTTGTACAAGTTTGCACTCCCACAAGCAATGGAGAAGTGTTCCCCTTATTCCACATCCTTCCCAGCATTTCAAGGAAGGCAATGATTATTGTGATCATCAAACCCTGGTGAGTTTCCCGCACACCCTGCCCTGAGGATTGCCATTCCAAGGGCTCCCGAGGCACACATGTTTCAGACATGCATTAAATTCTCCTCTCATTCTTTTCCACCTTTTGGAGTCAGATGGAGTCACTCACAGCATTGAACACAGCTGGCTCATCTGAAGTAGCAATGGTGGTGTCCCTTGCTTCACTACACTGGGAATGCAGCCATAATGTCTGCAGCTTTAGTCTTCACCACCTCCTCAGTAGCACTGAGACATTTCTGCAGTCATTAAGAATAGGTTGATGGTTTCCTTGAAATGGTGCTGTGATCAGGTTTTGATTTATCTTGCCCAGTAAACATGGAATTTGACCTCCTCTGAACATCTCACTTTCCCAGAAATGCATGCTCCTCACAGACAGCTCACCGACTGCTTCCTGTGCCCTCACAGACACCTCACCGACTGCTTCCTGTGCCCTCAGACACCTCACTGACTGCTTCCTGTGCCCTCACAGACACCTCACTGACTGCTTCCTGTTGTACCTTCACTAAGTGCGTCCCAGATCCCTCAGACATCTCGTGCATCTGTGAAGTCTACTTTCTACCCACACTGAACAGAGAAGGCATGAGCAGCTAGGATAGACCAGGTAGTGGGCCATGGTGCAGGGTCACACAAAGCGCCTGTGTGAAGCCTTTTAGTTTCAGATTGTACCATTGAATTATACTGCCTGCTCTTCCCATCCGAAGCCTTTGTTGCTACATATTGTTCAGGGATGCTGAATTCAGCATGGACTCCTAGCCATCACTATTGTATCTATTCTTCAACATTACATTCCACCATTCCACATTTTTCATTGCACATGGGTTAATTTAACTTGTTGACCATGCAACTTCATTATTAAAATGCAGTTTTCAGTCTTCTTATGGCAGAAACATCTGAGTGTGCTCACTCATCCTCAGCATACAACAAAGGATTGTAGTTATGAAAATCTGCAGATGTTCACGTTCCTTACATACACCAACAAGACTTGGGCTTTTCTTGTCTTTCTAAGTACCTTAAACTGCTTCATTTGCCATTCCCAGTGCAATGTGCATGCTGTGTAGCTACACCATTTTGTTTAGGGAATAATGCTCAGTATGGACACCATTTTCCCCCAACTATTTTTGTGCTTGACTAACTCCATGGATGGGGAACACACAAATACTGAAGTCTGTTGAATATTTGTGTGGGAAGGAGGAGAGCAAGTCTGATCTGAGTCCCCTTGACTGAGACCCCTCCCACTATGTACCCTTGTGAGTTCCTGAAGCTGTCAGACACTTCCTCTAGGCTCTTGTCTGCCTAATTAATTATTTATATATATAAATATATAGCATATGGAAATATATGTTTAAATATATTATATTTAATTAATTATTGGGTGTATATATATTATCTATCTATCATCTATCTATCTATCTATCTATCTATCTATCTATCTATCTATCTATCTTATGCATCTAGCAGCTCCTGG
Organism: Alexandromys fortis; assembly: GCF_014885135.2. NCBI lineage: Eukaryota > Metazoa > Chordata > Mammalia > Rodentia > Cricetidae > Alexandromys > Alexandromys fortis. The sequence goes on from NW_026068101.1 coordinate 1,108,514, forward strand.
AAAATACCCACCTGTCTCTAGGTCACTTGTAAATTTGAAGTGAGCACAGGGATTGTTTAAATAGTAAAATAATTCTAAGCATTATTATATGACTGATGTAATCATCAAGTTTTGTAAACGCCCGAAGCAGCTGGGGTGGGGAGGGGAGACTTGTAGCTTCAGCGCACTGGGGAGTCAAGACTGGGTTTCATCTGTAGATAGCAACTAAGTATTCTCAGGATGTTGACTTTGTCAGAAGTCGTTGGTAAGTTCTCCTTTGCCTGTGCTAGCTGACACTGGTACCCTCCCTTTTTCACAGAGAGCTGCCCCTCTTCGTCTCCCACAACATGCTTACTGAGAAGTATTGTCAGTTGTTTCCCCCGGATTGGGTTTCTTTCCTGAACAGAGTATAAACTTCCCGAGGTACAAAAGAGGTAAACGGATGCTGTTGAACACATCTCTACCTCATGACTCTAAGAGAAGGAAAGCATGACCACTTTAAAAAAGCATGGTTGTGCATTCTTCCGTTCCCGCAGAGTGTGTGTTCCAAGGGAATGTCTGATCTCCTCCATGGACCTCCAAACTCATGTACAAACCATTTATACCATGCTGCACCCGAGGGTGAGCTGAGGACCTGGCTCTATGTGAATTTAGAATCTGGTCCCTGGTGTGCGATGCTGCTCCATGGCATTTGCCACCTGACAGTTGAGTGCACATGACTGCTGGACCGTGGGGCAGTGGTGCACGTGGAGGTGTATGTTGGACAGGTACGCCTTGAGACTCAAGGTGACTGGATCTCATCTGGCTTGAGGAGAAGCTGTTCCTGTGGAGCATACTTACCAGGATTACAGTAAGCCCATGTTTATTAAAAATATTGAGTACTAGATAAAACTATGTAAGTGAATGAAACTATAGTCTTTCTATATGAGTATTTGAGACAAAGACTTCAAAGGATTTCAAGAGAAAATGAAGGCAAGGATGATTTAAACCTTTCTACTATATAAACAAAACCCTGGGCTGTCATATCCATATATGACAGCTTCCTGTCTACATTTCTATTTTTAACCAGAAACAATCACTCAGGGAATTAGTCTAGTTAATAGTTTCTAAAACTGACTGATGAGAAAGTGTTCTCCTTCATTTCCCTATCCTGTTCAGTCTTTACTCATCACACAATAGGGGCATAGTGAAGCAAAATGACCCAATTCTTTGAAGACCTATTTCTTAAAGAAAACTGAAATATTCCCACTTCATATTTATGTGATTTACGTCTTTTTGAAGAACATTGAGTGAATGGAGGGGCTTGTTTTTGCATTGTTGGATGGTTTTGGTAAAGTTAATTCATGCTAAATATACTTGGAGAATTTATTATTTTAAAAGGTTTTGTATAACAGTAAAAATTGAACATATTATGCACTCGTACACTTGGTTGTTTTTCTTGTTTGTTTTATTGACACAGGATCCTGTAATTAATTAATTAATTTTTAAGATGATTTTTTTTCCTCATTTTACATACCTATCCCGGTCCCACTGCCTCCCCTCCTCCTGCTCCTCCCGACTTTTCCCTCCCACCTCCACCCCTGTCCACTCCTCAAAGAGGGCAAGGTTTCCCATGGGGAGTCAACAAAGTCTGACACATATTACTTTGAGGCAGGACCAAGGCCCTCTCTTCTATATTTAGACTGAGCAAGGTATCCTTCCAAAAAGAACAGGCTTCAAAAAGTCCAAGCACTTGGGATAAATCCTGGTCCCACTGCCAGTGGCCACAAAGACTGCCCCAACCACACATCTGTCCCCCATATTCAGAGGGCCTAGTTTGGTCCTACACAGTTTCCCCACTGTCACTCCAGAGTCAATGAGCTCCCACTAGCTCAGGTCAACTGTTTCTGTGGGTGTCCCCATCTTGGTCTTGACTCCTTTGCTTATATTATTGCTCCTCCCTCTATTTGACTAGTCTCAAGGAGCTTGACCCAATGCTTAGCTGTGGATCTCTGCATCTGCTTCCATCAGTTGCTGGATGAAGGTTCTATAATGACATTAAGGTAGTCACCAATCTGATTTCAGGAGAAGACCAGTTGAGGCACCTCTCCACTATTGCTCAGGGTCTTAGCTGGGGTTATCCTTGTGGATTCCTGGGAATTTCCCTGATACCAGGTTTTATGTTAGCCCCATAATGACTCCCACCATAAAGATATCTCTTTCTTTGATCTCCCTCTCTGTCCTTCCTCCATCTCAACCATCCTGTTTCCTCATGTTCTCCTCTTCCCTCCCCTTTTTTCCTCCTCCCCTTCCACCGTTCTTCCCCCCCATTTTCTCAGGAGATCCTATCTATTTACCCTTCCCCAGGGGATCCATGTATGTCTCACTTGGGGTTCTCCTTATTCCCCAGCTTCTCTGGAGTCATGGACTATATATAGGCTGGTTATCCTTTGCTAAATCTAATATCCATGTATGAGTGAGTACATACCATGTTTGTCTTTCTGGGTCTAGGTTACCTCACTCAGGATGTTTTTTTTCTAGTGCCATCCATTTGTATGCAAATTTCTAGATATCATTGTTTTTACCGCTGAGTAGTACTCCATTGTGTAAATGTACCACATTTCTTTAATCTATTATTCGGTTGAGGGGCATCTAGATTGTTTTCAGGTTCTGGATGTTTTGAATAATGGTGCTATGAACATAGTTGTGCTAATGTCTTTGTGGTATGGGTCTGCGTCCTTTGGGTACATGCCCAAGAGTGGTATTGCTGGATCCTGAGATAGACTGATTCCCAATTTTCTGAGAAACTGCCACACTGATATTGAAAGAGGCTGTACAAGTTTTCACTCCCACCACCAATGGAAGAGTGTTCCCCTTACTCCTCATCCTCTACAGCATAAGCTAGTATTGGTGTTTTTGATCTTAGCTGTTCTGACTGATGTGAGATGGTATCTCAGAGTTGTTTTGATTTGCATTTCTCTAGTGGCTAAGGATGTTGAGCAATTCTTTAAGTGTCTTTTGACCAGTTGAGATTCTTCTGTTGAGAATTCTCTGCTTAGGTCTGGACCCCATTTTTTGCTTGGATTATTTGGTATTTTAATGTCTAGTTTCCTGAATTCTTTATATGTTTTGGAGATCAGTCTTCTGTCCGATGTTGACACATGATCTTACTCTAAATCCTAGGGTGTCCTGGAATGTGGTATTCTGCACAGCCAAGGTTGGTCTCAAACTTGTGATCCTCTCACCTCAGCCTTCTGAGGTGTTACAGTTGTGTGTCACTGTGCCTGGTTGCACACACATTTAAATAGCAGTCATTGGCTCAGTGTCAAAAGACTTTAGCATATGAAGGTTCTGTTAAAGGTTTTATGAACTAAGGGTCACTCCAGACCCTACTGAAGTGGAATTTGCCTCTATATGCTGTGAATATCATTGGTTAATAAAGAAACTGTCTTGAACCAATGATAGGGCAGAACTTAGGTAGGCAAGGAAAACTAAACTGAATTCTGGGAGAAAGGAGACAGAGTCAGGGAGAAGCCATGAAGCCACTGCTGGAGATAGATGTGCTGAAACTTTGCTGGTAGGCCATGATCTCGTGTTGATGCCCAGATTAATAAAAATGGGTTAAATTAATATATAAGAGTTAGTCAATAAGAAGCTAGAGCTAATGGGCCAAGCAACGATTTAATTAATACAGTTTCTGTGTGATTATTTAGAGAGTCTCAGCAATCAGGAACCAACAAGTGGCCTCCTGCAACACTTTACTTAGAAAAAAAATCTACAGCACCATGAGTAAATATTGAATGCTCTAGCACCATGAGTACTGAATGCTCTAGCACCATGAGTGAATACTGAATGCTCTAGCACCATGAGTGAGTACTGAATGCTCTAGCACTGTGAGTACTGAATGCTCTAGCACCATGAGTACTGAAGGTTCTAGCACCATGAGTGAATACTGAATGCTCTAGCACTGTGAGTGAATACTGAATGCTCTAGCACCGTGAGTGAATACTGAATGCTCTAGCACTGTGAGTGAATACTGAATGATCTAGCACCGTGAGTGAGTACTGAATGCTCTAGCACCATGAGTACTGAATGTTCTAGCACCATGAGTGAGTACTGAATGTTCTAGCACCATGAGTGACTATGGAATACTACAGCACTGTGGATGAAAGTTTACAACAAACCTTGGAGAACACCATGTGAGGCTACTGGGTATAGTCCTGGTGGACACCTGGGCTACAGGACTATCAACTGTGTACCAGACTCAGATTTCCTAACACTGCTCAGAATTCCGCACAATATAAAACTAAGGTGTTGTTTATCCCTGGAACTTTCCACTTAATGTGTTTGGATCAAGATTAACTAGTAACAAACTGTGGGATGCAAAATTATGGCTAGACAGAACTACTATAAGTGGGATTTCAGAGACCATCTTTATAGACGTTGGTAAAAAGTGAGTATCTCTTCCCCCAGGCTTGTGACAGGTGTAATTCAAAGGAATCTCTTATTCTGAATTAGTTTTCTAAACAATAATGGCTTTCTGTTTTCCACTTTTATTTTATGTGCCCATGTGTTTGTGTTCGTGTGTGTGTGTGTGTGTGCCTGTGTATGTGTACATACAATGGAAACATGTATAGTTAACCTTCAGGGTGGGTTCTCTCCTTCTACCATGTGGGTCTAGGAAGCAGAACTCAGGCCATCAGGCTTGGCAGAAAGTACCTTTACCCATTTAGCCATCTTTTCATTCACAAATACCCTATTTTTGAAAATGTCTTTTTGTCAGTCAATTTAAGTCTACTCTTGTCATTCACACAATATAAGCCTAATAGTGGGATTGAAATATTTGGATCTTTAAATTTATAGACATATTTACTTTGAGTTTTCTAGAGACTGTTGTCAGTGTGCTGAAGTGTCCTGGTGCCAGTTTCAGGGTTCTTGGACATGCTGCCATCTTGTTAGATCATTAAGCATGGCTGCACTGGGGGAATGTGTGGGCTGTTAGGGAGAAGTTGTGCATTTGGCAGCTCCAGTCTTGACTCACACCAGCTGCAAGGCCAAAGGCTTCTCGTATTACCCTGTTCCGATTGTTAGCTAAATAGTGCCACAGAGCTCACTAAAAGGCATCATCCACAAAATTATGGTTTACTACAACAAAAGTTTTAGAATAGTATCAGAGCAACATCCAAGAGATCTCCAGAGCTTCCACTGTCCTGTCCTATGGCACTAGATGTGTTAATCTCCCATCATCACTGTTTGATTGACAGCTTGAATGTTTACAACAGCTTGTGTTCTGGGTTTGTACTGGGTTCTTATGATTGACAGCACAGATGTAGAACCTCAGCCTTGCAATCCACAGATACCGTGTGGTTCAAAGCCTCATTGCTGATTTTTATGGTGTGTCCAGCCCCAACTCTGAGTTCATGAGGACATATGGTCAGCTCACATCCTGAGTCATCTAGTAAGGTTACTACTGAAGACCTATAGGAAAGCAAAGATATTCCTCTCGGGTGTGACATTCCAAGATGTGACTTGTGCATAGCCCCAAGAGGTGAGGGCTGCATTCCTTACTGTATGTGGAGTGTTTTCAAGGTGCTGGTTGCTACCCATTGTGTCAAGGAAATTGGTTCAAATAGTACCCTTGGCATTTTTCATGGGTAACACTTTTCAGACTGAGACAACCCTTGCTGAGAGAGACGTGGATGAAGTTGGAACTGCTTCTCTCTGATCGGGGGTGTTTCAGGGGAGATGCCGTTGACATAGCAGTGATCATATCCTGTAGGAACACTGTCTTCTGCTTCTCCTGTTTTAGTGAGAACATGCTTATTGAAGTCACTGCTTTAAGCTCTTCCTTCCATTTCAAAGCAAAATTTACATGGATCATCACTGTACTGAAGAGAAGATATCAAACAAGAATGTCAAAAGAGCTGAGTGTAGTGGCACTCACCTTTAATTCCAGCACTTGGGAGGTAGAGGCAGGAGGATCTCTGCAAATTCAATACCAGCCTGGTCTACAAAGTGTGTTCTAGGCTAGCCAGGACTATATAGTAAGACCTGTCTCAAAAATAATTCTAAATACATTCTCAGCATGAATAATTGAGCTAGTTTGCATATGTATGTGTGGAAAGAATTTCATAAGCCACAGACACGTTGTCTGTTTTAGTGATTATTCATAACTTGACCTAAAGCACCAATCTAGAAACCATCATTCTATGTGCCCATGGCAGTCCTTCTTTCCCTAGCCCCTGTGGTACACACAGCAGAGACCTAATCTCTGTCTTTGTATCCTCCACTTGCATTTGTCTGGTTCAGTTCTCCAGGCCACTCTGGTAGAGATGGTAGTGGGATCTTGCTCTGGTCTCTCCTTGGCTACCTGGTCCTTGTTATCCTCATCCAGTGAATTCAAGCAAGACACAGAGCATAACATAGAAGATGGGCAAAGTGTGCTCCAGTGTGACACTAGACACTTCTAAGGATGAGAGTGGGCAGTAACCAGAGGGACCACTTCAAGGGCTGAGAATGGGCCATGGCCAGAGAGACCATTGTGTAGGGCACACTCTCTAGGGGTAAGAGTGGACAATTGTAGTAATGTTTCATTTGTGTTTTAATAAATAAAGCTTGTCTCAAGATCAGAATACAAAACAGCCGTACTAGTCAGCCATACAGGCCAAGCAGTGGTGGCACACACCTTTAATCCCAGCAGCCACACTAGTCAATCATAGAGGCTGGGCAGTGCTGGTGCACGCCTTTAATCCCAGCACTAGGGAGGAATATAAGGCGGGATGAGACAGGAACTGGCTCACTTTCAGTCTGAAGATTTCATAGAGGTAAGAGTTTTCTAGTGGCTTGGTTGCTTTGCTTTTCTGATCTTCAGCTTGAACCCCAATATCTGTCTCTGGGTTTTTATTATTCATGCTACATTTGCAGTCTAACTTTTTGGGCATGAATTCATGAAGAAGCCATTTTTAGCCACCCAGCACAGGTCAGAGCTGCATGTGGGGATCCAGCCCCAACCAGCTTGGCTTTCTTTTCTCCCTCCCTCCCGAAGCCTCTGAACAAGTTTGGTAATTTTCCTGTTGTCGTCTCTCTGAAACAGTCTCCAGCTGCCACGCAAACTCCAAAAGCACCTGGGCTCCAAATGCCACAGGATTCACCTGCCCTAGGCTGGCAGGTTCTGCCTTAAGGTAGCCCCTGCCACACATGCTTTTTCAGAACAATCCCCTGTGCGTTTATTCAGACAGCGCCCCCCTCCATTATGGGTTGCAGGCTCTCCCTGAACCACCTTTATGGGCTGCTGCTTTTCCCACATTAAAAAAGGGAAACACCATTACAATGGAGGGATTTGGTCTCTGTATGATAAATGCCAGACAGTTTTAAAATGGAATGGTATGGGAAGTTCTTCTGCATATGTGTTGCTTTTATTGGTTAATGAATAAATCTGTTTTGGCCAGTGACTTAGCAGAATAGAGCCAGGTGGGAAAACGTCACTGAATGCTGGGAGAAGGAAGGTGGAGTTAGAGAGATGCCATGTATCTGCCGGAGGGGAAAGATACGAGCTACCAGCTGAAATCTTGCCAGTAGGCCATGAGCCCCGTGGTAAAATATAAAATAATGGAAATGGGCTAATTCTAGATGTAAAGGCTAGCTAGCAATACACTCAAGCTATTGGCCAAACAGTATTGCAAATAATATAGTTTTTGTGTGATTATTTCAGGTCTGCGCAGCCGGGAATGAACAAGCAGCCTATGCCTACAATGGAATAATTAAATGAAAGAATATCTAATTTAGATGGGATTTAAGTAATGTCAGTTGTAAACATTATCAGTTTTATCACTTTTGTCTTATCACTAAAAGAGTTGGTTAACCCGAGTGCTAAGATACAGGCCTGAGGAAAACCTAATAAAATTGATCACAGAGATATTCAAATTCAGACCGAGGAATTTAATGGAGAACCAATTTCAACGTTGCATTATGAGAATACAGAGGAACAGCCCAAGGTTTTCAAACAACCAACTGTATTATATCCAGTAACTTAATCTTGCAGGAATTGCCAAATGGCAGAGGCTCTGTTACATCTAACTGGACTCCTATGCCAATATTAGATTTAAGGAGATTCAAGGAAGCAATAATCTCATATGGTATGCACTCACTTTTTATGAAGCAAATTTTAAACTTGTGGTTTGTAGTAGAATTATTCCTAAAGACTGGATAGACTTGATTGCAGGTGTTTTAGAGCCTGGTCCACAATTGCATTGGAGTACCTGATTCAGAGAAGAGGCTAAGGTTATTGAACAATGGAGTAGAGCTAGACGTAGGGATCAAATTCTTGGGGAGGGAGATTATACTAACAGAGAAAGCTGTATATGATAACCACATCCTTGATTTATGCCACACAGCAGATTTGAATGCTTGGGACAGAATTGGAGAAACAAGAAAGAAAATTGAGTCATTTACTAAAATTATGCAGGGCCCTAAGGAAGCCTTTATGGATTTCTTACAAAGACTGACTTCAGTAGTAAATAGAATGATACCAAATTCAGAAGCTAGACAAATAATAATTGAATCTATGGCTTTTGGAAATTTCAGTTCTCTATGCAAAAGGCTAAACATAATCCAGTCAGAACAACCCTGGATTATGTGGAAAGTGTAGCAAAGGCAGGCTGATGAATGTAGCTCAACGAGGAATATTCAAGGTAATCCTTTACTGTTGGGAAACTCCATGAGGGGCTTTTTACAGGCTGCTATGCCAAATCTGGTTCAGTCATTTTCTGCCATTGTAGAGGAAACTCCTTCCCAGAGCAATTAAAGAACTAATGCCTATTGTAAGAAACTGTACTGCTCTGGATAATAGAACAACTATAGAAGAGAGAACAAAAAATTCAGGAGGAACCATAAACCATAAAGTATTTTGACAAATTTCTATAAATAAACAAAGACCAAAATTAAAAATATGAATAAATGATGTTAATGAACGTAATGTAGACACAGGTGCTGATATCACAATAATTGCACCAGAATCTTGGCATCCAAATTGGCCTTTCAGGAGGTAAATGTTCAGTTTTTAGGGAAACCACAGGCTTAGAACTGCTGACACAGGAGCAACTTGATGCTAGGCATACTGAAGAATCAACCAGCTCTTGGAATTCTCGTGTATTTGTTAAAAAGATATCTGGAAAATGGAGAATGGTAACAGATCTAAGAGCTATTAATAAGGTGATTCAGCCAGCGAGCTCTCTATAGTCTGGAATTCCTTTGCCTTCCCTATTGTCTAAAGGATGACCTCTTATAAGTATTGATTTTAAAGACTGTTTCTTCACTATACAAAAAGAGGAAATTTTGCCTTTCACAGTGTCTACTTACAATAATTCTCAGCCTGATAAGAGATATCAGTGGAAGATTCTCCCACAGGGAATGTTAAATAACCCCACCCTGTACAATATTTTGTAAGTCAGACATTGGAAATAATATGTAAGTAATTTCCTGAATCTATAGTTTGCCATTACATGGATGACATTTTGCTATCTGATTCAAATGTAGATACTTTAGAAAGAATGTTTGAAGTAGTAAAAAAAAAATTGCCTTGTTGGGAATTACAAATTCCTCCTGAAAAAAAAATACAAGGAGGAGATCATATTAATTATTTAGGTTATAAAATGGATTTACAAAAAATTAGTTTCCAAAAGGTGCAAATTAAGAGAGATCAATTGCAGACTCTTAATGACTTTCAAAGATTGCTAGGAGACATTTCTACAGCACACTATTGGGAAAGGTCCTGATGACCTGATTAATTTAAACAAAACCTTAGATGATGACAAGAATTTAAATAGTTCCAGGAAATTATGAGAGAGATTTGGTTATGATTGAAGAGAAATTACAGAAGGCACATGTGGATTGTGTGGCTCTAAATCTTAACTATATTCTTGTCATATTACCCTCCAAACATTCCCCTATAGAATTTTAATGCAGGGGGAAGATATTATCTTAGAATGGATTTTTTACCACATAAACTGAGTAAAAAATTAAAAATTATATGGGAAAGTTCTTTGAGTTAATTCTAAAAAAAGTTGAGACTTTATCAATTAGCAGGAATAAACCCAGCAGAAATTCTAGTACGTTTTAATGATGATGAAATTGACAAATTATGGGAAGATAGTGAAACCTGGAAAAGAGCTTACAGTAATTATTTTTTGGAAGGGATTAATAATAAAAATCCCAAAAGCAAGAGAATTAAACTTATAAAAAGAACTAACTGGATCTTTATTTACATTGTATGGGACACACCAATAACTGGAGTCTACATTCTATACTGATACAAATAAATCAGGAAAGGCAGGTTAAAATCAGAAAATGTAGGTAAAATGTATCAAAGACCTTATAATTCTATCTAAAAGTCAGAATTATATGCTGTTCTCATGGTGCTAAGGGATTTTAAAGAACCTCTCAACACTTTCACAATATGCAGAAAGTGTTGTTTTGCATATTGAACTGCTGAATTTATACAAGATGATACAGAATTGACTTTATTATTTATTCAGTTATAAGATACAATCAGGAATAGAAATCATCCCATATACATAGTGCAAATCCGATCCCATATGGGTCTGACAGGCCCTATAGCACAAAGTAATACATAAATCAATCAATTATTGATTGGAAATGTGCTAAAGGCCTCAGAATTTCATAAAAATATTACGTCAATAGTAAAAATTTTAAAAAGACTTTTCCATCAGGTATCAACAATCCAATAAAATTATAAGGAAATGTCCTACTTGTTCTTAATACAACCAAACACCACTACCTGCAGGAAGTAACCCAAAGGGTACTCAAAGGAATGAAATCTGGCAGATGGATGTGTTCCATTTTGTAGAATTTGGAAAACTAAAATATGTGCACCACACCACTGATCCTATTCAGATTTTCAATGGGCAACTGCACACTAGTTAGCCACAGAGGCCGGGCGATGGTTATACACGCCTTTAATCCCAGCACTAGGAAGGAATATAAGACATAAGACGGGATAAGCAGGGATTTGCTCTCTTTCAGTCTGAAGGTTTCATAGAGGCAAGAGCTCCATAGTGGCTTGGCTGCTCTGCTTTTCTGATCTTCAGCTTGAACCCCCACATCTGTCCCTGGGTTTTTATTTTCACTCTACAGACAGTGGCATGCGGATCATTGTGCCAGTCCAAGTGCTGAGGTTGGCTTGTACTATTTTCAGAAATCTATGGAATAGCTAACTTTCCAAAAGAGTGTTTTCCTGTCCGTGTGATTGATATGTTAACTATAAAGGGAGGGGACAGTAGTATGTCATGAGTTTACCCAAGCTAGAGGTAGAATTCATGTTTCTTTTTATTTCTTTTTAAATTTTTTTCTTTTTAAATTTTACTTTATGTGCATGGATGTTTTGTTTACATATGTTTTCTTTTTTATTATTTATTTATTCATTCATTAAAAATGTCCACCTCCTCCCCTCCCTCCATTTGCCACCCACTCCCCCCACTCCCTCTCCCCGTCCCTCTCCAGTCCTAAAAGCAGTCAGGGTTTCCTGCCCTGTGAGAAGTCCAAGATCCTCCCCATTCCATCCAGGTCTAGGAAGGTGAGGATCCAAACAGACTAGTCTCCCACAAAAGGCCAGTCCATGTAGTAGAATCAAAACTCAGTGCCATTGTCCTTGACTTCTCAGTCAGCCCTCATTGTCAGCCACATTCAGAGAGTCCAGTTTGATCACATGCTCCATCAGTCCCAGTCCAGCTGGCCTTGGTGAGCTCCCATTAGATCAGTCCCATTGTCTCAGTGGATGGACACACCCCTCGCGGTCCTGACTTCCTTGCTCAATAGAATTCATGTTTCTTTTGATCAGTTCTTTGTTTTACAGGCTAGTGATTATGAGGTGCGCTCTTCTGCTGGTGATCTTCAAGCCTACCGTCTGGCTACCTCACAGGTGATGCTAGATCCGAGCCTAGCCCCTCCCCAGATCTCAGCCCTGCACTTGTAGGCTCTTCTAGGCACTGACTTAGTGTGGCTGATTTATAAGTTCCCATAATTGGGCTTCCCCATGCTCTGTTACACCACTGTCTGCCACGGGACTTTGCTCCTGTAGTCACCTAGTGTTGGGGCCTCATAAAGGACAGTTTCTTCTCTTCAGCCCTGCCTGCATGCCTTGATCTTGACAGCATTCCTGACCATTTTGCATCCACTTCCCCAACTGCCAGATGCCAGTTTGCAGAGAACCTGAGCCCTCTCTTGCCTGCGTGTCTGGCACCCACTGTGGAGCTCTGCATTGTCGATCCAACTCCTGGCTGCCCTGCACCTACCTGCAACCTTTCCCCACCTCAGGTAAATGCCAGTGCTTAGCCTCATCCTGAGAGTGGTTATTCCAAGCTGTGGGTTTAACTGTAGGATTTTGAAATTTAACAGTACTCTTGGAATTAAAATATGTCAATATTTAAAAGTATTATACTGAGTCTGTGTAATCTTCCTGTGCATATTTGAATTAAATCTGAATATATTTATGGGTATAAGTACCTGATATCTGCACCTAGCAGAGATATTGAATAAATTTAGTTTATCCTAACTTTTAAATATGGCAGCGAGAACTCTCTCAGGAATTTGTATTAGATAATTGCTTTTTCATAAAAGTTACTTTACAGGGTTTTTGTATAAACATAGTCCAAGTGTTCCCACTCTGTGTACTAGCCTTTTTAAAGCCACCGTTTCAGCAAGCACAAGCTTGTCACATTCAGATGATACTGAATGAATAGGTGAGACTTGGTCAATCCATGCATGTTAACTGTTGGAGTATAAAAGGCACTGCCCTTTGGCAACAGAGCCTAGTTCCTCCATGTAGAGTGTGTGGGCTGAGAGACCAGTACCCTAGAGAACCTCACAGAGGGGAAGAACATTTGATATGGAATAATTTAATTTAAGAATATTTTAAGAGATGACCATGGCGGGTGGGGGAAACCCAGGAATTTAGAAGCTACATCAAGTTTCAAAACCAAGAAGACAAGCAGATGAGAATAAGGATGAAACCTTTGACTTTCATGCATTCGTATGACCTTCCTCGTGTAACTTCAAATCTGTCTTCAGACCTCACTTCCAGATCAGAGATGATACTTCCAGGCCCCTTATTATCCATCTGTGGCTGTCCCAAATTCAACATACCCTGAACGCCACAGACTTCCCACCCATCTGGCTCTATGTCATTGTTCATGCATGAGAGGCAAGGTCTTTGTCCCCAGGAACTTACAGCTTGTGACGGCTTAAATCAAATGGCCTCCAAAGGCTCACAGGGAGTGACATAGGGAGGTGTGGCCTTGGCGGAAGTGTGGCTTTGTTGGAGGAAGTGTGTCATTGGGGGTGGGCTTTGAGGTTTCCTCCAGCCAGGCCCAGTGTCACTCTCTCTTCCTGCTGCCTCGTGATCCAGATGTAGAATTCCCAGATTCCCATACCATACCATTTCTGCCTGTGTGCCACTAAGCTTCCTGCCATGATGATAATGAACTAAACTTCTGAACTGTAAACCAGCCCCAATCAAATGTTTTTCTTATAAGAGTTGCCATGGTCATGGTGTCTCTTCACAGCAATAGAAACTCTAACTAAAACACAGTCCATATTCAGCTCCACTGGGAGCGATTCCCCTGCGTCATCTACACAGTTCTTGTTAGTCTGGCAGTTGTTAGATTTCATTTTCATGGACTGGTTTCTTCTTGTCTCTGTGACTCTCTTCTCCCACTGACTGTAGTCAGTGGCTTCCCTGTGGCTACTCAGAATATTCTCATATTCCTTCTCTTGATCTTATGCTCTGTCTCTTGCTTGATACACAAATTTCAAAAACCATTGTCTGTCTCCTCAAGGATACTTGAACTCCCTGGGTATTATCACTATAATATATAATCACTGTTTTTATTACTCATTACTACAAACAAGCATCTGCCACAGTGGCATTCAGTAAACCTTAGTTGAATGGATAAGAAGAGAAATTTAAAAGCTCGGCATGGTGATATAGGATTGTAATCTTGCAGCTTTGGAGGTGGAAGCAGGAGGTACAGGAGTTCATGGTCTTTCTTGGCCACGTAGGGAATTTGAGGACAGCTTGAGCTACGTGAGAGCCTGTCTCTAAAAACAACTAATCGAAAGTACACAACACAGATCGAATCATGCATTGGTACTATGCTTCAGTGAAGTAGGACACAATTTCAACCTGACGTCCATTCCTTCCCTACTATGACCTGGGCCTCAGTCTTTTCATCTTCACAATGATAACCGTGCCTTCTAAGGATGGGTCTTAGAATTTGATATAGACCGAATGACTCAAAACGATCAGACCAAACACCTGGTTTGTCTGTTAGGCACCTCTTGGTGCCCTTGCCTTTTTGGATATCAGGACCTGAAGAGGACCTCACTGTGTGCACCAGCTCTGAAGAGGGCATGCTTATCTTTAAATATCAATGAGTTTCTGCTTCCTAAAGAAACCACTTGTGCAGAACCAAGTTCAAAACAAAATTAGTGACCTTGAATTATTCTTGTTGTGGTGTGTTTGGCTTTCAATCCGTCTTCATTTACATGTAACATTTTTTTCCAAACAAATCATTATATGGAATCTAATATTCAAGTTTTCAAATCTAATATTTCAAACCTAGTGTTTCCTTGTTTTGGATCTAATTTAGTTAGAAAATATGAGGCCCCATGAATTACAATGTTATGCCATCACTTCTCTGAACGACTCTTTAAAAATGGGTTTTGACATTCTGGATAATTTCAAATATTTCAGGGAGTTATTAATACCAAGCACAAATGTAGAATTCCTGGCAAGAATTCTGTCCACGACGAGGCCTGCATTATTCATTCTGACTTCACTTGTTTTTCTCTCTCAGGACCCAGAGCTGTGTGTGTTTGCTTGTTTACTCATTCCACACGGATTTTAGGAGCATTTGTTTGATGGCAGGCACTGTATTATTCCAGGTGTCATGCAATAGACTAAAGCTCTAACCCCCCCCCAATTAAAGCTCTAACCCCCCCCAGTAAAGCTCTAACCCCCCCTCCCAGCTTTTAAAGGCTACTGATAGCGCAGTTAGAGTGAATGCCTCCATTAGGGTAAAGCTGGGTAAAACCTAGCCTGCCTCCAATAGAGTGGGGCTGCAACTTAACCTTATTCTTAGCGGGAAATTCAGTACAGTTCAGGAGTTGGAGCCTTATTTTTGTCACATGCCATGGTAAACCACCCCAGACTCCAGAAGCTCCACAGTTATCCCCTGCATGCCAGCATTTAACCTAGGTACCGCTTGAGGAGACCATTGCATTAAAGTCATCCCACCCTGCATTCTTACCAGCTGATTGGATACTTGGTGAGTCACAGGTTATCTGAAACCAATGTGACTACCATTTTTGTAATATATATATATATATAAAACCAAACTTGCCTCTGTTGCATTTAAGCGACAACCTGCCAGGAGGAAAATACTTCAGGCTTCTGCTCATCTAAGAGTCCCCCACTCTCGCGTGTGGGGCGTCAGTGGTTGCCTCTCCTTGTGATACTGACACCTAGCAGGTTTTTCAGAGACAGGAATGATGAGACCTCTTGGGATCACTGGACCGGCAAGCCATTCGTGATCTAATGGCTCAGTCCGTGTATAGGGTGTAGTTGTTCAGCCTTCTGCTTCCCAACCCGCACACACAGTAAACAAGCAGAATAAGCTGCACCCCGAAAACAACCTCCCATCGTACTACCAGAGAGGTAGAATATTCCAGAACAGAACAGAGGTACAGCACTCTGCCATCTGGCAGAGCTGCCGGTCCAGATGGATTCGCTAATGACTTCTCTAAAGTATTTAATCAGACTGTACTGGAAAACATGACTGGCGTATTTAATTATCCTAAGTTGATGGGAGTCCTGCCAGATACACCCCTCAGTACGTGAGTCAGGCCTGTGCTTGAGGAGGGGAGAAAGGATGAATAGTGCCAGAAAGCTGGGGTTTGCAGAGACCCCTCATTAGAGAGACTTCTCATTAGTAATTTGTGTATTGCAGTCTTGGCAGGATTCCTCCTTGCTCAGAGAGTGTGCTGTGAGACTAGCCATGTTGATCATACTCATTTTATCAGTAACAATTATACTGACGAGAACATCTGGGATTGGTCATCCGAACTCCTCCCTACTTCCTGCCTCTGTGGATGACTTCTGACTCCTTTTGACCTATGTATGTGATGGCCTCCTTTTGACATATGTATGTGGTGTTTGGTCCTCGTTTTTAGTTACTTAGTGTTTGTTTGTATCAAAGTATTATAGATGCATAACTAAGATGCTGGAGAAACCCCATGGCACCCTTTCCCAGCACCAATCCATCGTCCCGAAGAAACAGGTTATTGATTGTTCTCACCAGTGTTTGCCTCCAAACCGTCTGCTTTGTGTGGCTTCTCACCGCCTTAGGCACGCCTGCTTCCTGTTAATGTGCTTGAGGGTGTGCCTACAGGGGTCGTCTTTATGTTTCCTTTCTTTCTGTTCTCCAAAGAAAGCATTTTACAATGATCAATACTCACTCTACAGTTTCATGTTCTGTCTTTTCCTTCTTCTGTGTTTTCTGGTTGTCACGGGAGTAGACGGGCTTCCTTATGTATGCGCACTACGATTTCTTTTTTTTTTTTTTTTTTTTTTTTTTTTTTTNTTGGTTTTTCGAGACAGGGTTTCTCTGTGGCTTTGGAGCCTGTCCTGGCACTAGCTCTGTAGACCAGGCTGGTCTTGAACTCACAGAGATCCACCTGCCTCTGCCTCCCGAGTGCTGGGATTAAAGGCGTGCGCCACCATCGCCCGGCATCGCACTACGATTTCTTTGTGCGCCCATCCGTTAATGGAAACTTACGCTGGCTCTGTCAGGTGAGCATTGTGAATAGTGCAGCAGCAAAAGCAGTTGTGCAATTGTCACTGTGGTGTGCTGACTTGGGACCTCTGGTGTGTGCTCAGGAGTCAGTGAACATGCTCGCGTTCTGTTTTCCAGCTTCTAAGGAACCTCCAAGCTGACTTCCGTAGTGACAGTACAGCTTATGTTCCCACATAGGTTGCCATTCCCCTTGTCCGTGCCAGCGTTCACTGTTGCTTTCTCGATGATGCCCGTGCTGAGCCGTGTGAGACAGAATCCCAGCACTGTTCTGATTTGCATGTCCCTAAGGATGCTGAATGGTTTTTAGGTATTTGTTGGCCATTTGCATTTCCGCTATATGATTACGATCTATTTAAACCATTAGCCCATTTGATGTTGAATAATTTGGGTATGGGCTTGTTTGTGTGTGCTGTTTAAGTTTTTTGTTCTTCATAGATGCGAGATAGGAACCCCTAGAGGATGTGTAGGTGACCGAGAGTTTCCTCTTCTGCAGCTGTTTCTTTGCGGTGCTAATGGTTTCCATTTTAATTTCATGCAACCCCACTTGTAGAACTTGAGATTGTGTTCTGGTGCTTTCTGATTGGTTTAATAAAGATCTGAATGGCCAATAGCTAGGCAGGAAGAAGTGAGGCGCACTTCAAGCGAAGAGACAGAGGAAGAGGAGGTGAATCTTGCTGCAGGAAGGAGAGGAAACAGGAGGTGTAAGATGGAAGAGGTAAAAACCCAAGAGGCAAAATGTAGATTAATATAAATGGGTTAATTTAAGTTAGGAGCTATTTGGACAAGTCTGAGCTATAGGCTGAGCTTTCATAATTAATAATAAGTCTCTGTGTCGTTTTTATGACCTGGCAGCCAAAGAAAAATCTGACTACACAAGTTGACAGTGGAGATTAGTCCTCACAGTTTGGATACCTCTTAAATCTGCTTAAAATGAGCAGCCTACTGTTGAGAGCACCTCTCCAATGCATCTCAGAGAGAAGAGAGACTGAAACGAGGCTATACTTTTCCTTCCCAACCCAGGGAGCCCTGCACCTGTGGCTATGTCTGTGCATCTGTGGCTATGTCTGTTCTATCTGTGACTGTGCACCTGAGGCTGTGCCCGTGCACCTGCGGTTGTGTCCGTGCACCTGTGGCTGTGCACGTGCACCTGCAGCTGTGCTAAGCAGGGCTTGCTTCTTTCTGGTGTGTCACCTTCTGTCTTTTCATGCTTTTGGCCATCCTGTCACTTCGTTTGTGAATTTCTGAATCTTTCTGTCCTCTCATTGGAATAGATAGAATCCATATTTTTCTCTTCCTGTTCCTTCTCCTTTATTGGGTCATGCAGAGCACACAGTTTTATCTAAAAGTCTCTTACTTTTCTTAACCCCTATTAGCATCCTAGTTTATGTAGCAGTGACTTGAAAATCCCCTGGAATGCTTTGGTGGTCTTCTGATCAGTATAACTTCTTTGAAATTAACCAATATTGTGTATGTCTTAGTTCATTTCCTTTTATTGCAAAAAGACAAGTCCATTGTGTGAATATATAATAATTTGATTATTTATTTGACTGTTGATGGGTATTCATTTGCAGTTTCTAGCTATTATAAATAACGCAAAATTATTTAGACAAGTATTTGTTTAGTCAGCTCCTTTTATTTCTTTTGTCTAAATACTTGGGAATGGAATTGATCTTACATAAGTGAGAGTATGTTTATAACAAACTGTCAAACTGCCTCCAAACTGATGTGTCATAGCGTCTCCCCTTAGTAATATAGACACATTCCACTTGTCTTTCATTCTCACAGCCTTCTTAATTTTAATCATTCTTGACAATATTCAAGTCACGTGACCTTATTTTAAACTGGATTGTTTTTGTGCTATTGATTTGTAGATGTTCTTTATATGTTCTGGGTACTCCTTACTGATTATTTCCTCCCAGTTTGTTAGCTCTGGTCTCCGTTTTATAATGCTGCGTGCCAATGAGCAGAAGCTTTTATTTTGAAGAGCAGCTTTTCATTTTCTTATTATGATTCATGCTTATCTCTTGTTTCAAGCCAGTATCTTTCAAAGGTTGCAAAATGTTTCTCTTAGCTTTTTTCTTTTTGTTTTAATATGAATACTGTACCTCTTACTGTTGTGTATGGGGAGAGCTGAGTTGAGAATTGAGGTTGCTGGGTTCTTTTATGAATATTTAATTTTTTGAAACATGATTTATTTGTTAATTAGTACTAGCAAGTACACAAAGCATAAAATGCATATTAATAGGGATAGTATATAGTTAATATTTTTAATTAAATTTATTAGTATTAGTATTATTTGTGTGTAGTGTGCCATAGTATGCTTGTTGAGATCAGAGGACAGTCTGGGCAGTCAGCTTTCTCCTTCCACCCCATGGGTCCTGGGATAAATTTCAGGTTGTCAGGTTTAGTGGCAGGTGCCTTTATATGCAGAGCCCCCTGGTTGGCCCTAATGTGTATCCTATGTCGCCTCTAGAGTGCTAAAACTGCAGGCATGCTCCGCCACCCTCGGAGCCTCCTCTCCTCCCTGAGGATGGACCAGAGTCTTGTGCTTGCTTCCTCGCACCGTATCTGATGTGTAAGTGCATTGTGTACTGTTTGGTTTCAGTGTTGTTGTTGAAAGCTGCCCTTGACCACTGAGTTAACCCCCAGTTGTATTAGAAATATTTTGGCAGTATAGCGCCAGCATGGATGTAGTTCTAAACTAAATTCTGTGTTTATCCTTAGACTAAGATTATACTAATTCTGACTCCTTCTGTAAAGGCTTTTGGTCTAAGTTTTATGTTGATGAAAATTTTATTGTTAGTTGATAGCTTTATTGATTTCAGTAGTTGCAATATTTGTGTTCGCATGAGATTGCTAAGCCCCGTCTTTCCCAGCCTTTTGGCATCCTTACATCCTGTATGTTTTTCTTTTTCTATATTTTTACCAGTTTAATTCTGAGAAGATGGTGTTGTTATTAGATTTGTGAGGCCCGTTCACTGTAGCTTCCCATGTACTCACTTCCCTGGCTTAGAACGTCTAGTCCTGGGGGTGACGGGTAGGTAGCAAGTGTGTCTGCTGCATGTGGCCGGTTGATAGAGCCGCAGGCAGGTAGCAAGTGTGTCTGCTGCATGTGGCCGGTTGATAGAGCCCTGTTGTTGTGTTGCTTTAGGCACTGCTTTTTGCAATGCTGTAGGACTTGGCTTTCCTTCTTTGAAGTGGATACTGCTATCCCATGTTACAGAAAGGAAACTGAGACACAGAGTGGAGTAATTTACAGGTCATGACTCAGCAAGGGACTGCTTACAGTGTTTTTGTTTCAATCTTTTATAACTCAGGTTATATAAAAAAACTGATATAATTGAGGGTAAAGCCTGGCATATTCAAAGCTTGAAACACTTTATTTAAAAAATAAGCAATCCACACAACAGCGACCTTGCAGCAACAACAGCGACCTTTGCAGCAGAGCCTATGGAATCTGCAGGAGCAGAATATTGCTGAAGTTGCTTCTGCCCAAGAGCTGTGCTGATTGTACGAAAAAAGTGGGGGACTTTGACTTTATACCCCACGTTCGAGCCTTATCTTTGCCGCTAGTTTGGCTGCAAATCAGATTTCCATGCACCTTCATGTTCAGGAGATCGTCTTGAAGAAAAGGCTAGGGATGTGCATGGAAAAGTCATTACCTAAGTGTGTAGGAATGGCTACTGTGGGCCAGGCAGCACTCCGAGAGAGAAAGCCTGCTCACACCTTCCATTCCACAGACGCTCTACTGATGGATGTGTCTATGGCACACACATTGTAAGTAATAAGATATCTAACAGTCTATTATACATCCAGTATAGCAAATCAGTCCTCAGAGAGGGCTCTCATTGGTTGCTGCTGGACTTATGTCCTTGCGGTCAACCTGTGGTTGCCATTGAACCATGATTTATCAAAATTAGATACAGGATCAATACTTTATTCAGAAAAGTCTTGGACTGGACTTGTATAAATGGCCATAAGCTTGCTTAGCATGTGCAAGGTCCTGGGTTCTATCCTGGTTACACACACACACGCACACACGCACTCCCGCACACATGCACACACACACTCATATTGTTGACAGATGTAGCTCTGATATGAATGTGAGTTTGTAATTCATTTACTGTTGATGAAACAAGATGTATTTGGGAGCATTACTCATTTGCTAATGATACAAGCTATCTTCTTGATCAACTACAGCAGTGCTTCCACGGTTCCCATTGTTTTAATTTCCTAAGCACAGACAATTACCAAAGCAATACACGAAGGCGTGATTTCCAGTGCTCGTTCATTTCTGTCACGCACACCTGCCTGCCATTTCTGCCCTTGAGCCGCCAGTGTGATTGTGCAGTAGATCTGGGAAGAGATGCACAGCCCACAACCTTCTGTGAGATCTCTGTCATGCAGTCAGGACAGAAGACACTTGTGAGGTTTTAGCAGAGTACCTTTGTTTTAATATGGTTTATTTAATCATGTTAATAGGGGTTTCTAACAGTTGCTGCTTAGTAACTGTCTCACAAAGTTGTTAAAACTTAACTGTCAATTCCTGCCAGTCCAGTGGCTCTCAACCTTCCGAACACTGTGACCCTTTAATACAGTTCCTCATGTTGTGATGACCCCCAGCCACCAAATTACTTTCTCTGCAACTTCATAACTGTAATTTTGTTACTGTTATGAATTGTAATGTAAATATCTGTGTTTTCCAGTGGTCTTGGGCGACCGCTGTGGAAGAGTTGTTCAACCCTTCATAGGGTTGCGGCTCACAGGTTAAGAGCCACTGTGCTAGCCTGTCGAATCTGGCTTCAGCTAAGCCGCTGGACACTCCGATCCGGGGCCATTGCTCCTTGTTATCAATGATGGTGTTCCTAAAACATAGCTTCATGTCATTATGGGTATGAATACAGGTATGGGAATGCTAAGAGTTTGTTTTTAATGTATTCTCATGGGATGGAGCACTTATCCCTATGTGTAGTGCAGGTCAAGAAATGGGATGGGTTCTCATAGTGTGTCTAAGTTATTGTCACTCTCGTTACCCACCAGGCCTCCCTGGAAGGTGAGTGAGCCCCTCTCCATGGTGGAGGAGGTCACTGTCCTGCAATGGCAGTGTGTCCTGTGCCCGACACACATCTGGGGCTGAATTAGAGCACACCTTTCCTGGTGCAAAGCTCCACTGATTTGGGTCATGGTGTAGAACTCAAGCTGCCTTTGTGTTTTCCGTCTTGTAGACACACCTCCGATGGGCCTGGGTGGTTCCCCACTGAACCTCTGCAGTGTTCCAGCCAGTGACCTTGATCTGCTTGCCTGCTCGCTGGGAAGCCTTGCTCAGGCTTAGGTTCAGGAGTGGGAGGGAGACAGCTGCCATGCTTTCCTGGTGAGACCATTAGGAAAGAAATCAGCATCTGGGCGTCGCTGAGAAAAGTGCCAGGCAGCCTCCGTCACAGGGAAATGAGGTTTCAAAAGTACGTCAGACTCAAGAACACTTTCTAATTGCTGCCTTCAGAACAAGTACGGGAACTATTTATTTTTAAATGATCGTCACTCTTTTACACCGGAGGATCAAGGATGGTTAGTGCTAATTACAGGGCTCTGTCCAACCTCATAAACAAGGCTTCTCTTTCTGTGACCCTGTTAATTCTCATTTCTCTCCTCAACATATTTGGAAATTGTTATGAGGCTACCTGGCATCATGAAGATTGACTTCTGCCCTCTTGGTCTGCTACAGAAACAAATCAATTTCTCCTCCTGGATAGGTTTGTGGAAGTCTGCTCTGCAGTGCTTTCTGTTGCTATGGTAACAGAAGATGGGCTTTCCCAGGGGAACTCAGTTTATATACACACAGAGAAAATCGCTCTCTCAAAGCTTGACTCTTTTTTTTTTATTTTTTTGCAAGAAACAATAAAGCAAGCAGGGAATGAAAACCAGAATGACACCCACTGTTTTGTGGGGTGTGGAATGGCACTTCCATGTGAAAAGCACTTTTGATAACAGAGTCAATTGAAAATGTTCTAATATTATGGCATGGCCATTGATATGTTTTGCAAGATTAGTGAAGAGGTCCAAGTTTTCTTAGGACAGCGAAGAGGTTTTATGGACCCTGAGCTGTCAGAGAGACTTGAAATGCAGGAGGGAGCGGGGGCGCTTCTCATCCCAGGGCGAATCCAGCCGTGCTGTGGCAAATGAGAAGACAAGCCCTGGCTTGAAACACTTGCTGCTGGGATCCTTTTCTCATGGGAAGATACTGAATGTGGCCTTACCACGTGAAGCCTTATCTCACATGAGGAAGCTCAGGCGGCAACGCCGTCCATCGTGGTCAATCATTACACTAGACACGGAGAGCCGTGTCTAATCTGCTGGTTGGGTTTAGGCCTGACAGTGGGGTGGCTGCTTAGGCCTGGAGCGCCTGAGTCATTATGATGTATAAAGGGCCGGATTTGATAACTGGCCTGTATCTGTAATCAGATTGATGACTACCTTGTCATCAGAGAACCTTCATCTAGCAACTGATGGAAGCAGATGCAGAGATCCACAGCTAAGCACTGAGCTCCCAGAGTCCAGTCGTAGAGAGGAACGAGTGATAATATGAGCAAAGGGGTCAAGACCATGATTGGGAAACTCACAGAGACAGCTGACAGGAGCTAGTGGAAGCTCACTGACTCCGGACTGACAGCTACTTGCCTGAATAGGACCAAACTAGGTCCTCTGAATGTGGGTGACGGTTGTGTGGCTTGATCAGTTTGTGGGGCCACTGGCAGTGGAGCCAGGATTTATCCCTAGTACATGAACTGGCTCTTTGGAGCCCATTCCCTATGGAAGGATACCTTGCTCAGCCTAGATACAGTGGGGAGGGCCTTGGTCTGGCCTCAAGTGAGCTGACAAACTTTGTTGACTCACCATAAGAGACCTCACCCTCCCATGGCTGAGTGGGGGAAGATGGGGGAAGCGGGAGTAGGGGAGGGAGCGGGAACTGGAATTGTTATGTAAAATAAAAAGATTGTTTTAAAAATTGAAAGAAAGAAAATCCAGTCATAGAAATATACCCATTGTTTAAATTGCTTCTGAACTGAGGTTAAGATACCCTGGGATTAGGAAGGAAGATCCTGTTGAAAATGATTCTTTTAAAATTATTGTATTTATTATTTATTTTAAAATATATTTTTATATTTAGAAAAGTATATTTTAAAATATGTTTTAATTAAGTTATATTACATCACTTTTCCTCTTTCCTTTCCTACATCTAATCTCTCCTGTTTCTCCTCCCATGTTCTGCATCCAAATTCCTCTCAAATTGGTGGATATTTTTCAATTTCTATTATTTTTGATGTGGGAGTGTCATATATCAATCTGTTGATTTCATTGGTTAAGCAATAAAGGAACTCCTTGGCCCTGATAGGTTAAAAGATAGGTGGGAGGAGTAAACAGGAGGAAGAGGAAGTGAGGTAAGACTCTGCTCTGCTCCCGGGGAGACCCAACAGCTCTGCTCTCTGGAGCAGAGACGCCATGCTCAGCTCTGCTGGATAGACACGATAGCTCTGCGCTCTGAGGCCAGGATGGACGTAGGTTAGAATCTTCCCGGTAAGCGCACCTTGGGGTGCTCACACACATTATTAGAAATGAGTTAGAACAATATGTAAGAGCTAGCCAATAAGAAGCTGGAACTAGCCGGGCCAAGGGTGTTTAAATGAATACAGTTTGTGTGTTGTTATTTCGGGCATGAGCTAGCCAAGCGGCCGGGGTGTTGGGGACGCAGCCCCACAGCTCTTATTTCAACATATTTTATACAGACAGACACAATCAGACACACATACACATATATAAATACAGCCTGCTGAATCCATTTTTGTAATTTATGAGTTGATTTTTGTATTGGATAAGCAGAGAGGGAGCTCATCCTTGGGAAAGGCTAACTCTCCCGCATCAGTCATTAGTGACCTGCTTCGTTAGGGGGTCAGACCCCACAAAGTTTCCCACCTTCTGCCTTAGTGTGTCTATTGATACTGCTACTGGTCAGGTCTTGTTTAGGCAGCCATTTCTAGGAGACCCAGTCTCGCGGCAGACTTCCTGGGCCTCCGGTTCTCCTAAGCTTTCTGCCCCCCTTCTGAGATGTTCCCCGAGCCTTGGGTGCAAGAGTTGTGCTATAGGTGGACCCATTGAGTCTGGGTTCCTCACAGCCATTACAAGGGTTATGATTGGGGTTCTTGAATTCATAAATTGAGAGGTGTGGGGAAAGGGGGACTAGACGCCCGTGGTAGCCTAAACCTAGACAGCATGCTGAGGTCACACATTATGACCGTCCAGTTGCTGAAATTCATGAAGTTTTTTTTTTTTTTAACGTTATGAAAAGTTCAAAGTGCTATCAAACGAATAGGGACAAATTTAAGATAAATGTAAGTACCACTTGCCTGTGCCCTGAGGGATGCATGGAGGTTGTCAGTTTCTTGCCCAGGTGAGAGAAGTAAAGCTTCAGGGAAGCCAGTGAGGAAGCTCCCAGTAATGAAGTAAATGTCGTTTGTCCCCATTGTGCTGTTGCCCCTAGTTTTCCTTTTGGTGCTGCGGGATTGGATCTAGGCTCTCTCCTAGCGTGCTTGGCAAATGTTCCGCTGCAGAGATGCATCTCCTCGCTGTTCTCTTCCTTTGTTTGTTTGTTCTTACTGCTATGGATTGAACCCTGGGACTTGTGCATGCTAGGCAACCATGCTACCATTGAGCTACAACCCCAGCCCCTGCTCTAAGTCTACGGGGAGCATGTTGCGTGCACGCTGGATAAGGAGGACAGGGACTCAGGGCTTAGAAAAGGAGAAATAGCTAACTTTGTTGTACTCAAGCAGTAAAGAAGAAACCTGGAAAAATGAGTGTCATGGGCTGGGAAGAGTGAGTTTCAAGAAAAGCATAAAAGAATTTTGATAAGAAAAGCAATCCCAATGAGAACTTTGACATCAATGTAGAAAATTTGTGGTTATAACTGGATCACTGAGGACAGTAAGCCCTGGGCTGAAGGCACCACACATTCAAATGGGGGAGCGTGGTAGCGACCGCATAGTGTAGACTGATAAATTCTCATGAGACGTTTCTAGTCCTCTTTTTGTTTTGTTTGTCACGGTACCAAGCCAGCTGAGGAAGCAAAAGGGGAAAGACTTACTTTGATTTGCAGTTTCAAAGATTTCAGTCCAAGCTTTCTAGGCCCCATCAGTCTGGGCTTGTGGTGAGGGAGGTTATGCTGTGGAGTACAGGCACACATTTTGTGGTGACCGGGAAGGAGAGGGGAAAGACCGGAGAGGGGACATGTCAAACTCACTTTAAGTCAGATTTACTTATTTTGTGTATTGAGAATCTGTGTGTACCCGCCCCTCAGGGCTTGGGTGGAGAGCCCCTGTGGAGGAATGTCTTCCTCAAGCCCTCCTCCACACAAGCCCCTGGGACCTGCCTGACTCTACCTGTTGGTGCTGGCTGAACAGGGGCGAATTTTCAAGACTGGTAAAGTGCAATGTTTGGTTCTGTCGTTTTTTTAGATTCCCAACACCTGTCTTTGGGAAGGTACACATCTTTACACATTGCATTGAGCACACTGACTTTTCCATCCCATCTCTCTTGACTTCTTCTCCTGCCTGCTGCAGATTCCTTGAAGTGGGACTTAGTATTTGATGAAATTTTATTTTACTAGCACTACAGAGGAAAAGTGTTTCACAAACCACAGGCTTAACAATCTGCAGTTCCCTTGATGTCCCCAAGGCTTATGCAACAAAGAAGATCTCATTTCAAATGCATACTCCATGACAACAGACGCTGACAGTATCGACCTAGTGGCCTTTCTATGCTTTGGAGTCCTAATGAGGGCTGTCTTGTGGATCTGCAAGCCTGCCAATTAATGGAAAAGTAAACTTTCTGTTAGCAGCATTTTTAAATTAAAGTCAAAATCTAGGTTGAATACTTAATAATATTTTTAAAACCAGTAAGTAAATATTACTTAACCAAATGATAGGGCTATATGAAATATGTTGTTAGAGATTTATGAGCATGATTGATGTTGATTTTCAAGGTAACTAAGTAGGTAAAATTGAATAAAATTTCCATCATGTTTTACTACTCTTATCTTTGCCAAAACTGAGCATTTTAATTTATAATAATCAGGCAGCTGATTCCTTTGGGAATCGACAGACTCTTCCTTCTGAAATCATCTGGTTTAATGATTTAGGATAAGAAACAAACTGGGGTTAAAGACAATCAGTATATACGAACTTTTGTTCAGTTAGAAAATATGAAAAGAGGCCTTTTTCTTTTTCAGCCTTGCCTTACACCCAGATAAAACTCTGATTGCAACCGGCCAAGTTGGGAAGGAGCCATATATATGCATATGGGATTCTTACAGTGTCCAGACAGTGTCCATTCTGAAAGATGTCCATACACACGGCGTTGCGTGCCTGGCTTTTGACTCGGATGGACAGGTGCGTATCTTTCTTAATTTATGTTTTCTTTAATGAGTCCTTAAATTGACCTGAAATTATAATACTAATGGCTACCACTCTTGCAGCTTCCCCTTGGAAGCATCCCAGAATTCCTCACTGGCTGGCCAGTTCCAAGCTAGTGGTGATGGTACAGCCCTCTCGGGCAGACTCCAGCCTTGGTTTCCTTTTCCCACTCCACTCTCTGATTAGTAAGCTCCATAAAGGAACTCATGAGGCCAGGTCCACAAGGGGTCAGCAGCCCGGTTTTGTCCATCATTAGCATCCTGTCTGGGCTGAGGGGCTGCACCAAGCTCTTTGCACAGAGCACAAACCCTGCAAGAACATTGTGCCTTTGCTTTAAGGCCCCCGCATCACCTCCTGATGACCATTCAGAAGATTCTTTTTGGTTCTGCCTTGAGGTCACTTCTTATTCCCCCTTCTTTCCCTCGGCTCCCTTCTAGTTGAAGCAGTCAGCAGTTCCTCCGTGTTTATGTTTTTCTTTACAATAACTCCAACACGAGTCCCACCCCTCCTCCATTTTCAGGCCCAGCCCTTTAAATCCTAAGTCAGAGCCATGTATAATGTAATTTCAACACTGTCTTAAGTAGTATTTTCATAATTCTTATTCCTTTACTGTTTTGTCTGTATGTATGTATGTGTATCACATCCTTGTCTGGAGTTCAGGAGAGGTCATCAGTTCCCCTGGAACTAGAGTTACTGATGGTTGTGAACCAGTTCATGGGTGCTGGGACACAGACCTAGGTCCTCTGCAAGAGCAACGCATGCTCTAAGTCCTGAGCAGGTCTCCAGCCTCCTCTCTACAATTTCTCAGTAATTCATCTCAGCAGCTGGAAATGTCAAAGTACCTCAGAGCCAACAAAGTTTAAAGTAGCATTGCACCAAGTCCAAATAGTGTAGGTAAGCATCCCCTGTTAGCCAGCTTTCCTAGCCTCACTCTCCAGGGTAGTCAGGATAGATAGGGTGGCAAGATTCGTCAGGCTGTGTCGGGCTCCACTCTTCATCTGAAGTCTGCTGCGTGCTTGTTTGCCCCTTTGGAGACTTGTTCTTTGAAGACATCACAAAGGTATGAGACCAGTACCCGTAAGCTATTGCTCTTCCTTGGGCATACAACACTTGACAGGAAAAGGCTACTGTACCTTTAAAAGTGGATGGAAACACAAAGGGTCTACTCCTGGCACCAGCTGCATTTCCCTTTTTACTGAAGTGGCAGCTTTCCTCTCTGGCCTTGTCCCTACATGGTGTCCCTCCTGCTATCTCTTTCAGCCTTTGTGTTTCAATTAATTTATTCAGTGTTTGGCTAAACCAGTGTTAGTTTAGTAAGTTAGTGTCATGCAAACGGGAGTGAAATCACTGGTAGACATTCAGCCAAACTAAGAGTGGAAGAAATTCCCTAGGTGAGGATGAGCTCACTGATTGGAATCTTTTTAAGGCGATCAACATTGTGGTGTCCTCCCCTCTTGTGAGAGAGCACTGGTCTGCTCGCTTTTCGAACTGATCAGAATGGCTAAATTAAATTAGCTGGAATGCACACGCTGTGTAGTCATAGATGTAGGCTGTGTGACTCATGCAGTTCTCTCACGTCATCTCCATTTGAGCAAACATCTAGACCAAATTTTGTTTTGAAATATCACAAAAATGCTATGCACCAGAGGGAAACCCAGCTTTAACTGTGAGGTCTTTGTCCATTTTATCCCGTTTCATTTCATTCATCTCTTTCCTTCTGGAGTCCTGGCTACTTCCACAGGTGGGGAGCTGGGTAGACTGTGTGAATTGCCGTGATGGATTTCACAGCCCCGGGCAGAGTTCCCTGAAATCCAATAATACTGAGAAAATGACAAATCCCTCATTGCCTCACCATTTACAAAGGCAACAGACATTCTCCTTTAGGTAGCCGTGGGGGCTTGTTACTCTAAACGAACACAATAGATTTCTTTTAACTTTTTTTTTTTAACTCAGGAAAAAATGTGTGTCTCTGCTAGTGTTTGTTAACTGATTTTTTTTCTATTAAAAATAAACTGAATAAAATTTACCCATTCTAATTTGCTTATGTTGATAAAAGTATTTTTAGTTTGTTAAGTTATGTTTTATCATTTCTTTTTAAATTAACTTAGTTTCATATCACGTGCATTGGTGTTTTGCCTGCATGTACATCTGTGTGAGGGTGTCAGACCCCTTGGACACTGTCTGGCGTTTTAGACAGTTAGTAGCAGCTGGGAATTGAACCTGGATTGTCTGGAAGAGCATCTAGTGCTTTTAACCACCGAGCCATCTTTCCGGCCCTGCCTTATAGTTTCTATTGCTACAACTCTCAATGAAAAATTATAGCAAAGATCTTTATTAAGGAATCATTCTAAGACCCCCAACTATTCTTTTTATGTAAAACATTCCTAATGGAAACCACTTTTAGTGACGACACCTGAATGAGCCCTGTTATAGCAACACTTGTCCATATAGGCATGTGAGGCCCTCTGTCCTTCCATACACCAGCTATGAGTATAGGCTTAGGCATACTCATTCTTCCCAAAGTGGTGAATGTTGCTGGTTTGGCAGGATCTAGAACCAGCCAGGAGATGAGTCTTGGGTCATGCTGGTGAGGGGTTATCTGGACCAGGCTGGCTGAAATGGGAAGACCTGCTCTAACTCTGGGCAGCACCTTCCATAGACTGTGGTCTCGGACCCAATACAAAGGAGAGGTGAGCCAGTCCCCCTCTGCCCAAGGACGGTCTCCCTGGCACAGCAAGCAAGCACAGCCTTCCTGCTCGAAGCTGCTTGTGTCGAGTGGTTCGTCAAGGTGGAGAGACGAGTCACTAAGACGGAACACTGGTCCTGAGGAGTGAGGTGATTGCTGTGACGAACCTGACCAAGTGGTTGTGGGGTCTTTGGAACTGGGTTTGGGGAGGAATATGGAAGAAGAGTTTGGAACGTGGTACTAGAGAAGCCACTGGGTATTGTTAGCGGAGCCTACAATGTCCTTGTGTTGGAGCTTGGAACACAGCTGCTAAGAGAGGCATTGACAGTGGGGCCTCGGCTCAAGGGGCTGCACACAGGAACAAGGGTTCTTTTTGTTTGTTTGTTTTTAATTTTGTTTTTAGGTCTTTCAAGACAGAGTTTCTCTGTGTAGCCCTGGCTGTCCTGGAACCCGTTTTGTAGACCAGGCTGGCCTCAACTCAGAGATCTGCCTGCCTCTGCCTCCTGAGTGCTGGGATAAAGGTGTCTGCCACCATTGCCAGAACAAGAATTCCATTGGGACCCGGATTCTAGGCCATTTGTATGATGCTCTCATAATGGATCTGGATGCACCCACCTGTGCCCTGCAGGGAGCCAAATCCTGGAGTCATGAGCATCTGTCTGAGGGAGCAGACTTCAGGACAGCAGAGCATCGGGCTGTGGTATGATTATTGCTTTCCACCCTTTTCCAGATCAGTGGGAAAGAGGGACAAATGGAATAGAGAGAATAAAAAACATGCATCTTGATGAGAAAAAGACCTTAAGCAAGTTTAAAGTTGCTGCCAAGATGTGTGCTGAAAAGGAGGCTGAAACTATTAGCGTTGGGGCAACGAGAATGTGCCCCCGCTAGCCCTGAGGGCGAGACTCCACCCATGAAAGGCTCCAACTGGGCAAAAGCAAATTCACCTGAAACAGTAGAGCCTGCACCTTTAAGGCATCTGAGGGCTTTCCTGTTCTTGGAAGCAGATGCTGGGAGAGAGTTGTTCAAGAGTCAGAATAGAGAGGCCGCTACAACTGTGGTCCAAAGAAGCCAACGCCCATCTCCAGTCGGCACAGAATTTAGCAGTGTCGTGTGCAGAGTACTGTTTTGTCAAGCATGAAAAATGGAAGTTTGAGCTAGTCATTAAGTCTTTGAGAAAAACACGAAGTTCAGGATCACGCCATGCATTTCCGCAAGGAGGCCCAGAAAAGGCCACTGTATGAAGCTGAGGCATCAGTTGCCATGGAAACCGCAGGCTATTGGCGCTATCACAACCATGGGACATCTATTGAAGACAACTTCAGGCCCACAAGAGTGAATACATGTCCTCAGGCAATGGAGCTGGAGGGTGGAGCTGCCCATGACTCTTAGAACTCAATTCCAGCACAAGCCCGGATGTCAGGCATGGAGCTTCCGTATCTGCTCTTTTCTCTGCTGGGTGTTAGTCTCCTGTGGCTCACTCTTTCCCTGATATGTTCTATGGAGTGGGAGTGTTCACACAGTGCCTTTGCAGGTGAGAAGCAAGAAAACATTGTACAGGAGTTCCCTGTTGAAAGATCACTGGACTCTGCCAAAGCCAGCCTTTGCACCTTCCAGCACTGTGGGCACTGTGAAAGACTGTGGTGGGGACTTCAGATGTGGAGCTGAATCCATCGTGTATAGGCCATGAGCCTGCGGGGAGAAGAAGATTATGGCTTAAAAGTGGTTGGTTTGAATGTCACTTGATGAGTGGTAGGATAGCAATGGTGAATGTTGTCAACTAGACGTGATCTTGAGCCTCTGGGTGTGCCTGGGAGAAACTGGATCAGGTTAACTGAGCTGGAGCAACTCTCCTAACAGTGGGTAGCTGGGGCCCTGGACTGAATAGAGAGCCGAGAATGAGCATTTAGGCTTTCTGCTTCCTGACTTTGGATGCACTGTGACCTGCTGCCTTCCTACCACTACCTTCCCCGCCATGATGGGCCATGTCCTGGGCGACTGTGAGCAGAAACAAGCCCTCCCTGAAGTTGCTTGAATCAGTTATTTCATCACAGCGGCAAGACAAGTAGTGAATGCACTGTGGACGTGCGAGCTTCTATGTTACCATATCCGTATCATTTGACTTCTGATATTCCACTTGTAATTTGTACTCATCTCACAAGTGAGAAAACTAAGATTTATGGAGGCTATTGCACCCATACATTAACACATCTCTAGCATCCCATCAGAAGCTTCTATTTGCAGTAGATGGTGACAAACAGAGATCCACGACCAGGCAAGGCACAGAAAATAAGAGACTGAAGACTTCTCGGTCCTAAGCGGAACACATTAAATACACCTCAGGCTTAAGCATCACTGTGGAAGAGGGGACAGAGGGATCAGAAGGGTCAGACATGGTGTCTTCTGGACACAGCAGGGCAGCTACACACATGAACTCACAGCGGTTGTGACAGCAGGCACCGGACCTGGCAAGCCTCAGTCAGGCAGAAAGCCTAATGTGGGGAGGGGAACTGGACATGAGAGTCTACTGCTTTCTCTATGGTGGGCGGCTGTTAGCCACTGGGAAAGAAAGAATCAGGTTCGTTTTAAGAGTGTAGCACCTGGTAAGTCAACCATGCTCCAGTGGGTGACCACATATCCAAGAATATTTGGGTAGCACAAATTAGGCTTGATTGGTGGGGGAAAAAAATCAAAGGACATAAATTTGGGTGGATGGGGAAGGGGAACATAGATATAATCAAAATACATGTACAAAATTCTCAAAGAACTAATAAAAATTATTTTAAGTTTCCTAGGTCTTCTATCTGGTTAATTAGGAAAGAAAAGAAGCCGAGTTTACTAACGCTGAGCCAAGACCTCTAACCTGTGGTTCTGTGTCCTCCAGGAACTCTTGTCTGGGTGTCACAAATGCCTTCATGTGATTCTTTTCATTTTGCTTATAATTAAAGGTTGAGTTTGACTTTGAGGACAAGAAGCTGATGTGAAGTCAAAGGATTTAGAGGCGTGAAGTAGCATATATCATGTTCCTTTTATTAAGGTTATATTCCTTTAGTCACTTGAAATGTTAGTGAATTTTTTAAAAATTAAGAACAAAATCAGCTCATTTACTGAATTTTTTCTATACATATGTCTTAGTTAGGGTTTCTATTGCTGTGAAGAGACACCATGACCACAGCAACTCTTATAAAGGAAAACATTGATTGGGGCCGGCTTACAGTTCAGAGGATTAGTCCATTATTGTCATGGCAGACAGACATGGTGCTGGAGAAGGAGCTGAGAGCCCTACATCTTGAGCCACAGGCAACAGGAAGTGAACTGAACTAGGCCTCGCTTGAGCATAGGAGACCTCAAAGCCCCCCACAGTGGCACACGTCCTCCAACGAGGCCCCACCTACTTCAACAAGACCACCTTCCTAATAGTGCCACTCCCTATGAGCTTATGGGGCCATTACATTCAAACTACTACAGTGTCTTTGTCAGACTCTTCATCTTGTGCCATGTGATAAAATTTGAGTATTCAAGTATTTGACTCATCTGTATAATCTCAGCTTTCAGAAGGCTAAGGCAGGAAGACCATCATGAATTTGAGGCCAGCCTGGTCTGCAGAGTGAGCTCTAAGTCAGCCTGAGCTAGAGTGAGATCCTGTGCCAATTTATTTATTTATTTTTTTAAAGATGGGATTTCACACTGTAGTCTTTCATAGTCTGCAACTCACTAAGTATCCCAGGCTGGCTGTGGAATTGTACATCTCCTGCCTCAGCCTACTGGGGGGCAGAGCTGACAGGTGTGAGCCATCATTCCAATCCTCTACAGTAAAAGTTTCACTATTATTAATTCCTGCCTTCGAGCTGTGTTCCTACGACTTCAGCTGACTTGTCAGCAACTTTACAGTCTGCATGTTTGGAATGCAACAGTGAAAACCAAATGAGTCTGACCTTATGGGTCTAAAACATCTGTGTGATCCGACTACAGTGATGACTTCATCTTGGGATTAGCATGGGTTGTGGTTCAATGTCTAGTCCGTCATGGAGTATCAGTAACTATTTGTTGAAAGTGGGTGTGAATAATAGGAAATCTTCCCACTCTTTCAAGTATTAAATTATTCTTTCTTCATTTTTTTTTAAATCAAGCGGTTAGCCTCCGTGGGATTGGATGCAAAAAACACAGTCTGCATTTGGGACTGGAGAAAGGGGAAACTTCTCGCCTCAGCCACTGGCCATTCTGACCGGGTAAGAGCTTTGTGGTTATCAAACAATGCAGATTCAGAACTATAAAGTCATTGTCATTTTATGTCTTTAAAAGTAAATCTGCCACGTATAGATTTTTCTCCTACATGTTCAACGTCTAAGCATGATTTACCTGTGATCAGTGGCTAACCGTTGTTACTGCTTTTCATAAGCAAAGCAGGTTTTCAGTGCTGGCATATGGCTTCTTAGAAACTCAAAGTAGAAAAAAATTAGATTTATTCATTGACTCATGGAAATGGTTGTTAGAAAACGTTCACAAAAAAATTATTATAAGAGTTTGTAAAAAATTAAAAATTAAAATAGTTTTTCCTGCTGTTCTTCTGAAGAGGCAAACTGCTCCATGTCTCTCTCTGTCTCTCTCTATCTCTTTCTCTGTCTCTCTCTCTGTCCCTTTCTCTCTCTTTTTCTCTTACTCTTTTCCTTCTCCTTCCTTCCCCTTTCTCTCAATAAATTCCTCACTTAAAAAAAAGAGTTTGTATTTTATTTGTGATTTCTTAGTGCTGAGTGTTAGCTATGGTCTGCTTATCACAGTAAATTTAGCATGATCAGAGATGGTAATTCCATGTAGGCGCAGATGGCAAGGTAAGGGATGAGGAGGTATAACCTGTAACTGATCAGACACTAATTTCTCTGTGGTCTTACACAACTGAAAGACCGGATTTCTTTATTGCCTCTTTTTGTTGTTGTTGTTGTTTCTTAACCTTCTTTCTGTATTTTTCTATAATTGTCCGTATATAATGCGGCCCTAATTAAGCATCAAAGTCATTATCTTGCTTAGTATGACTTCTGAAAAAATGTTTCTAGTGGTACATTTGTAAGCTAAAGGAACCCCAACGTAGTTGCAAACTCCCTTCCAGTGTCAAGTCTTCCAAAGACCCAAGAGTGACTCAGTAGAACTCACATCAAGTGTTAGAAAAGGACTTACTGGTTCCTAACTGTAACTGCATATGTAACCCTACCAGGCGGCCTCTCAGCCTAGTGCCATTAGGGCTCTCGCTCAGGAATTTGCAATCTATTGAAGCTGGCTTTCTATGCATGTGTTAGTCATTTTTCTCTGTTGCTGTGACAAGAAAATAAAAGGAAGGATTTCTTTTGCCTCACAGCTTCAGCGACGTTGGTCCATGCTTGCTCAGGGCAGCCTCCTGGGCCCTGTAGCAAGTTGGATTAGACCAGTGAACACAAGGGCGGATTTGAGATGCAGTATACAAAACTGTGATGCCACATTTGGCTCTGTTGAGAGGGCAGTATTTCAGCCAAGTTATTCTGCGATTAACTACTTCTGTTTCTGGTCTAACCTGAATTAATATGTTGTATGTCAGGCTTGTTGACCTGATACCTTGGGGGGAAATAGAAGATTAAAGTTGAAAATATTCTTTATTGGTGGTATTTGTTTAGAAATAAATAATATCTCCCTGGCTTATGTGTAAAGTGTTTTGTCAGGTTGTGGGTTTCTATTAGATTAAATTTGGCTGCCTCTATACCTTGAGTTTCTGAATATAGAATGAGTTATGCTTTGGAGGGTAAACAAACCAAAAGCTTAATTTTCGAGCATCCTTTTGTAACCAATCACCAATCTCAGCCAGAGATCCATTCCTAAGCAAGGCACACGTCAAGCTCCAGCACTAAGCAGCGTTTAAACCTCAGACCCTTGCTGGCCTGTATGTCCTGCCCATGCACACAGCAGAGAGCCTCTGCTCCTGAGGGCTGCCTGCTTGGCAAAAGCATTCCCTGCCCAGTTAAACGCTGTTCAGTTTCGTTTGTCTAGCTTTCTCTTCCAGCACGACCGGCTGTCGCATGGCGTGCTCGTCTGATCTTAGTGACTGCCCCTTCGCTCTGCCGTGTTTGATAGTTAGGAGCAGACTGTTAGTTTAGTGAGAATTTGTTACTGGAGACCTAACCATAAAGCCTTGCTCCAGGTCCAAACACTTGCCAAATTAAAATTAAATGAGAATGTCTATGTGTGTGCATAGAGAGAGAGAGAGAGAGAGAGAGAGAGAGAGAGAGAGAGAGAGAGAGAAGTGTATGTGTATATGTAAAAAGGAATTTATTTACAGTTTTGACCAAAACAGTAGGGGGAAATTCTCAGTATACCCTGCCTTTCACTGTGGCACTGTTCTAGCTATGGAGAACTCAGACTGGAAGCCTGGAGTTCTGCATATCACTGGGCTGGGAGATAAGTCTTTGCCTATATCAGGGACCAGGGCTGTGGGTGGCTGTCTTCACTCCAACATGATATTTCTGTAGGGAGCTGGAGGTGAAAAAAGATGATTTTCAAAACCTATCTTAACTCTTAGGACTCAGTTACAATGTAAATCTAGAATGTTCTGACAGAATGTATTATT
This sequence comes from Alexandromys fortis, assembly GCF_014885135.2. Taxonomy (NCBI): domain Eukaryota; kingdom Metazoa; phylum Chordata; class Mammalia; order Rodentia; family Cricetidae; genus Alexandromys; species Alexandromys fortis. The sequence continues at coordinate 1,145,075 of NW_026068101.1, forward strand.
CACCCAGGCCCTTTAATGCGTTGGTACCAGCAGGAATCATTAGTTGCTTTTGGTTAACTTCAAGAGATTATTTTAGTGGCTAAAATACTTACTAACATGTGTTTACTGGTACTTTAATCTTCCAAATTATTTCACCCACATTATCTTAGTTAACTTTACAATAAAACTAAGGCCTTTGCTGCCAATTTTAGAGAAGACGAGGTAAAGGCTAGAGATACTGAAACCTGGCTGGACTCAGATGCTGAAATGGCCGTGTGGACCGAATCCTTGCTCTTCAGGCCTGTCTCTGGAGTCTGTTATCTCTTCTTCCTAAGTGACAGGAAGCAGACAGCCTGCATTCTTTCTCTGGTCAAGCTGACAATTGGTCCTGCTTTCCTTCCTTCCTCCCTCCCCTCCCCTCTTCCCTCCCCTTCCCTTCCTTCCTCTCCTTCCCCTCCTTTCTTTCTTTCTTTCTTTCTTTCTTTCTTTCTTTCTTTCTTTCTTTCTTTCTTTTTTCATTGTGTGTGTGTGTTTATTCTGATGCTTTATGTGAGTGGTATCCCCCACACATACATAATGTTTTTATTAATTATTTGGGAATATTGTACAATGCACTCACTTCCTGTTCCTTTCTGTTGGCACCTTATAGACTGTGACCCATAGGCCACCTGCATCCGAACATCCCGGAATCTGTGTTTAAATGCCAGTAACTGCACTCCTATGCCCACAGCGTGTATGTGCCTTGAATGTGCATATCTTCAAAAGTCATGATAGGTAGTCTGTAACATGAGGGGCTGCTTGTTGGGGTTTCTGTCCCACCCGATACCCCATAGCCAGCAAGCCCCAAAGAAAATCACACAGAGATCTCCATAAGTTATAAAACCGATTGGCCCATTAGCGCAGGCTTCTTGTTAACTCTTGTAGCTTATATTAACCCATTGTTTTTATCTATGTTAGCCACATGGCTCAGTACCTCTCTCAGCCAGGTAGATTATACCTTGCTTCTCGGTTGTCTGGGCAGGACTGGGAGCAATGGGCTTTCTCCTTCCTAGCTTTCTCCTGTTCTCATGGCCCCCACCTCTACTTCCTGTCTGGTTGACCCACCTATACTTCCTGCCTGGCCAATCAGCGTTTATTTAAAACATGATTGACAGAATACAGACAATTCTCCCACACCAATAGTAGCTTTCAAGATTGGCAGGCAGTATTTTCTGTCTTCTAAATGGAACTAGAACTCCATGCAAACTGTCTCATAAAGAATGAAAAATAGCTGGCTAGCTGGTATGTTTTCAGTTTTTGGAGAACTGAAAATGGAAGAGTTCTTAGAAGCACATTGAATGGTTTAAGGGGCTGGGATAATTTAGTACCGGGAAAACGACTCCTTTCTCACCTTCCGTTATGACTGGGCACTTGCCCATGCTGCATCATAGCTAGCGATCAAACGCTTTCTTAAGTGAGATGTACTGTTTGTAATTCTTCTCGTCTTTATGGAAAAGCTATCTTTAAAGTATTTTGTCAGCATTGTGAAGAGTTCCAGAAAATCTGATTTAAAAGATTTCCCTAATTGTCAAAAGTTATTTTCACAAATGGAAAAAGCTAATCTGCGACACAGTTGCACTCAGTGACTAAGGTTGACAGCTCGTCTGTTTGGGCTGAAGGTGGGTAGCCATGAGGACAGAGCACCAGCTCTGCTTCTCAGAGCCAGGACCTCTGTCTGCATCCTGCACAGGCACATTAACACGGGTTAGAGTCTTGGTGATTGCACTGATCTCTGAAGAATGTTCTATTTCTCGACAGATTTTTGATATTTCCTGGGATCCATATCAGCCAAATAGAATGGTCACCTGCGGAGTAAAACATATAAAGGTACAGTAGCCTTTTTATTCGTGTCTTTAAGTTGGGTATCTTGCATGAAAAAAATTTTATGTGTTGATTAAGGTAATTCTTTTGTTTGTATTTCATGTGCATTGGTGTTTTGCCTGTTTCTGTGTGAGGATGTTAGATCCCCTGGAAGAGACAGTTGTGAGCTGCCATGTGTATGCTGGGAATTGAACCTGAGAACGCTGGAAGAGCAGGCAGTGTTCTTGGCTGGTGAGCCATCTCTCCAGCTCCCCCCCCCTCTCTTTTGAGGCAGCATTTTTTCTGTGTACTCCTGGCTGTCCTGGAGCTCACTCTGTAGACCAGGCTGGCTTTGATCCGGCCTGCCTCTGCCTCCTGAGTGTGAGGATTAAAGGCATGAGCCACCATGTCCAGCCATACGGGTGTTTTAAAACGTGGAATCTTAGAAGTATTCTGCAACTTCAGGTTAGTAGTGAACCAAGCTTCCTGTCCAGCCGCCTGCTGGGTGCTTCACTTGCCTCCCACTGTTTTGTGACTCCGAAGCACACTGCTGTCCAAATGGACAAATAAGACAACGAAAATAACTGATCACTAGGATTAAATGAACTAATTAAAAAACTATTAAAAACTAATAATGAGGAATAATAGGCACTATTTAATAAGGCAATTAGAAGCTATAATTAAAATGCTGTACTTTAAAAAAATTAAAACAGTGAAATGGACAATTTTAAGGCAATTTTGAATATAGTAGTGTCTCTAACCCCCGGGTACTAAAAATATTTGAATGAAGAATTTCATATTACCTCATACTATACACAGAGTAAATTCCAACCAAACTGAAGTGTGAACTATTTAAGATGACTATACAGTAACCAGAGGAGCATAGTGTTTTCCTGGGCGTTGTAAAAGAATTGACTGCTTCCAAGTCAGGAAGGCACAGACAGCCCAGAGAACGGCTGGAGCAAGCGTAGTTTGGCGAGGAGGAGCTTCTGAGAGGTCATGTGGGAATGCTGATGGACTGGGGCAGCTGCAGTCTCCTCTCCACACAGACACAAACACCATCTAGCTCCGATTTTATAGAGTTACAATTTGTGCAGAGCCCACCAGGGGGCAGAACAAACCAGACCAAAGGAACAGCTACCTATCTGGGTAGATTCCATCTTTGTCCTTACTACAAAATTTCAAGGTATCAGCAAAACACTGTCTGGTGGTTGGAAAGCTGTCTTTGGATTGCTGCAGTGTGGCCCACAGCCTCGGTGTACAGAACACCTAAATGGTCACCTCTATAAAATAGTATTGCCTTATAGGGCTCGTCTCACTACAAAAAATACCTAGGTAAATGTATAACTGTTCTCTGTGCAAAGGTTCTCTTCTATATGCAAGTGAAGAAAGAGACTATAATGATAACATTGGCAGGCAGAGATTTATAAATAAATACATTCCGTATTTCCTTTCTCCTGGGGAAACCCACACACTAGCAAGTATAAAGGACAAACATAGTAGATATTAGTGTATTCTTGAAATATAAAGACGTCTGAAGAAAATAGCCAACAAAATATAACCAACAAAAATAGGACCAGTCTTGGCCAATAGATGCATGAAAATGCTAACTCTTAGAGAATACAAACTTAAAAATAATTATTCCAAGTTAAAATCATGGTGACACAGATTCAGTGAGGGGCCCCTCCTAAGCCTGACTGTGAAGACATCAGTTTAGTCTTTCTGACCAGACCTCTGGCAGTATTTGTTGATAGCTCTAAAGATGTTGCCCCCCCTGGTCCAGTAGTTCATAACTTGGAGTTCCTCCCATGTGAATTGTCAGGAATGTGAACCAAGAACCGACTCAGTGCTGAGTAACTTTCTAATGGCAAAGCCAGGGTGAAGAAAACCTGAGACTGCCCAGTTAACCCCGGTGGTTTAAATATACCATGCTACATTGTTATGATGCTGTGTATGATTGCGAGTCATGGTTTAAATGGTTATTTACCAATACTGGGAAATATCCAATGTATTTGCCATGGGGAAATTTAGTCTCCTTCTGGCTCCTGCAGAGGTATGGATTTCACTATGTCATTCCCGTATGTCAGTATGCTTTGCTCTAAGTCTTTCCTTCCACAGAGCCTTCCCCACCCATGCCTCCTGCCAGCTCTACTGGTTCTCTTCCTCCCCAAACTCCCGTTCGTGTTTTCAGGTCATTTTACCTGCCTCCCTAACCTTTTCCTCCTCTTGTGACCCCCTTTCTAGTTTCATGACCCATCAGTACACATATTCAAAAATAAAAGTTTAAATCTAGGTTCCACATATGAGAGAAAATATGGGCTTTGTCTTTCCAAGTTTGGAATGCACCTCCCGCCCGCCCCAGCCCTTACGTTGAAAGAGCTGTCTGTGACCCTGCCCCACAGACAGATATTAAAAAGGCCTCCTCAGAGCTTGGGAGCCTCTCTTCGCGGTATCTCCGGTTTAAACGATTCCTGGACTGAGGCATGCGGCAGCCTGGAGCCTTGCTGGGGTCCTCAGACCCAGAGGCTTTGCTGCCTCCTCGCTCACGCCTGCATGATGGATCAAGCCAGTCACCAGCCTGTCACCAACTCTGCATTCCTTAAATACATTTTTGTTTAGGAAATACCATCACCAAATGTTGAATTGTCTCTGGGTAGAGTTAGTGGATGATTTCAAACTTTTCCCTTTTATACTGTATCTGTGAGTTATTCTGAGAGAGCAGGTACTGCTTGCTCCCTCCCCCCCCCTTTTTTGTATATGTACATGTTCTAGTTGGGGGAGCATAATCTCCTCAAGGCTAACTCCATCCCTCTTGCCCCCAAACTATGTACTTCCAGAATTCTTCAAGAGTTACACTGAATGCTGTATGGAACCAATAAGGCCACAATAACGTTCCCTTCCTTCTCCATTTTCTAAAATAGCCAAAATGCTGGAGGACGTAAGATTCAAACACAGATCCCTATTGAAAGTTGCCTCTTCCATGGTCAATCTTAGAGCTTAGCTTTTCTCCCAAACCTATGTTTACTGGATTCATTAGGATGAGCTGCCCAATGAAAGTGTTCCCCAGAATCCTCTCTGTTTTCTTTCATGCTGCCTTAACTTTTAATCAGCTCCACGAAGAGACAGATGAAGCCCTGGCACTGTGTTGGAAACACTAAGAGCTCCTTACCCTGCACACTAGTCGAGTGGGCATAGATGCTGTCTCCTAAGACAAATGCACATGTGTACGGAAGCAGAAGAACCTACACATATCTGCAGCCATCCCCTTATTAGTTCTGCTTAGACATAAATCTACAACAAATCAAATCAGTTTTTTAAAGATTTTTTAATTGGATTATTTGTTTTTGTTTTTCAATACGTATTTGTTTATTATGCATACAGTGTTCTGTCTGCATGTATCCCTGACCGCCAGAAGAGAGCACTAGATGGTTGTGAGCCACCATGTGGTTGCAGGAAATTGATCTCAGGACCTCTGGAAGAGCAGCCAGTGCTCTTAACCTTTGAGCCACCTCTCCAGCCCCAAGGATTGTTTGTTTTTTGGTGGTTATTTTCTTGAGTTCTTGTCCAGTTGTCATCAGAGAGGCTTTACCTAGCAACCGATGGGAACAGTTGCATTAGGCGGACATTGTAGAATCCTGTAGAAGAGGAGGATGGGTTAATGGAAGTCAGAGAGGACACCACAAGAAAACCCACGGAATCAACTAACCTGGTCTCATTGGGGTTCACAGAGACTGAACCGCCAACCAGAGAACTTGGATGGGACTAGGCCCTCTGCTCATATGTCTTACAGTTGTGTAGCTTGGTCTTGTAGGACTCCTAACAGTGGGGGCAGGGGCTGTCTCTGACTCTGTTAAATGCTTTTGGGACCCTTTCCTCCTACTAGGTTGTCCAATTCAACCTTAGTAGGAGAGGAGGTGCCTAGTTTTACTGCAACTTGATATGCCATGGCTGATTGACTCATATGGTAGGCTGGCCCTTTTCTGGAGAGAAAGGAAGAAGACTAGATGGGTAGGGAAGAGGGGTAGTTGGGGATAGAGAAGGGAGAGAGGGGAAACCGTGATCGGGCTGGGGAAAAAATTAATTAATTAAAAATTTTAAAAAGTTGAGAGTAAAAGGCTACATGTCAAGAAAACCTCTGGTGCAAAGTTTCTGTAGCCAGCGTAAAATCATGCCTGTTTTTTTGTAAGTTTCATGGTTCATCATGTTGGAGAATATGGTCATTGGAAATGAATGTTCATAAACAAAGAAGTTGGGCAGTGTCTGCTTCATGGGTTACACATCTAATAAGCCTACAGATTGTGGGTAATGTTGAGCTTTCTGGGGTCTCTCATCATAGGATGCAAGGACCTGGGGCCAGATAAACTCCAGAGTACCCGCCTGTACTAACAAGGTTTGTACTACAATCTGTGAGAGGAAACCGGAGAATGAACAGTGTCTTCTCATTTAGTGGTGCTGCTGTTTGCTAGATGAAATAGTTCTCAAGAAAAGAAAATATATTAAGTATTCTCTTTTTTCCCAGAAATATCTCTTACTTTTCCTGGCATTTATATATGCCTTTTAAGAGAGTCATTTGACGGCTTGAAATGTTTTATGTAGGTGTTAAAACCCTCTGGTTTGTCAGAACAGCCTTTGTTCAGCCAGTCTCAGGATAATGATCTATATCTTTGGTGGTTGCCGTGTAGAAATATTTAGCTCATGCCAGAGATCCATGTCTCACGTCAAGAGACAAAAGAGTTTCTCTCCATTCTGTCTTCACACACGAGAAAGCACAATGAGAAGGGGAATGTCTGCCTGGGTGTCACCACAGATCCAACTTCTTTGGCATTCGATGATCATCTGTGTCCAAGTGCACATTTAAGATATTAGTGTATCCCAAATCTTGTACCTAATTAGGTTTTTTTTTTCAAATTTCTTCATTCCTTTTGTACTTATTTCAATACCTTTTTGCAAAAATATTGCCCAAAGAAATGTTGTGTTTTGCTCATCTGAGCATTCCAAATAGTTGGACACATGCTCTCATCTTTGCCATGGTGTGTCTTCCCGAGTTCCTTCCCACCACCACCGTGCCAGTACAATCAGCCCAGGACTGTGCCGGCCAGTCCCTTGCTGCTGCACTCTGGAGGACCACCATCTCCTCCCCTGCAGGCACAGACACCACATCTTAGAGCAAACACTGCTTTTTCTTTCATACGTTCCTAGCCCTCACAGCTAACCTTGCTCTCCTGAGGGAGATGCAATTTCTTGCCTACCATGAATCCTATTCTTGCTCATGCCATGTTTTGTAACCTGATTCCCGTAGCTTCACATTGGTCCTGCCTCGTGAGCAGAATCTAAATCCTTGCTTGTGTTTCACATGCCCCCTTTCTCAGTGTGGAGCTCTCTGTTTCCGCGGTTCCTCGTGTAGAAACTTTATAGGAATCTGTGTCTTCAGCAAAGTACTTCTGCCTGCTTTCCCTCCCTCCCATATGGAAACAGTAACAGAATCTGTCTTAACCTATGCTCACGCCATTTGTGAGGTTAAACAACAGATGTGGAAAGCATCTGGAGACCGTGAGGGCTGTGTAACGGCACCAAAGTTAGTCCAGTTCATACATGAGAAACAGCACCAAGGGAAAGTACTGGCTTTCTGTTTAACCATGGGCATGTCCCTTCTGTTATCTACAAATGGTTCAAGCATTGTGTTTGCCATCTTCCACATGATCTCTGCAGGTAAAATGGAGACGTCTGGGTGATATTCGACTTTATGAAAATACCATTTGTATTTAGAAGCATTTGTGAACAATGCTATGGTAAAAAATTGTAACACTTTGCTTAGAAAGCAATTATTTTTATTGGCACCGTGCTTTAACCAAATTCACCAACCAGTCTAGAATGCAACTTTTAAAACAGACATATACATATTAAAATGACTAGTTGAATGTTGGGCGGTGGTTATAAGCACCTTGAATCCCAGCACTCAGGAAGCAGAGGCAATCAGATCTCTGTGAGGTCCAAGTCAGCCTAGTCTACAGAATGAGTTCCAGGACAGCAGGGGCGACACAGAGAAACCCTGTTTCAAAACAAACAAACAGACAAGCAAAAGGTTAGATGATACATTGTTATGGTATTGTGAAGTTATTCCTAATCTCAGTTTTACTTTATGTAATGTGCTAACATGTGTGTGCATGTATGTGCATGCACACACACACGCACACACACATATATGAGATATATATATATATACATATATATTCAGGCTCTTGTTATATAGCTCTGGCTAGCCTGGAAGTTGCTATGTAGCATGGACTAGTCTCCAGTGTGCAATGGTCCTCCTACCTCTGCCTCCCAAGTGTGAGATTGCAGGCATGTGCTGCCACACTTGGCTTCCTTCCTACACTTATCTATATTTCTGAACCTTTCTACAATAAATCTATACTCATCTGATAAAAGAGTAAAGCAAGTGTGACCCCTCCAATTCCATTCTGTGAACGCTGAAGTCATCTTCTATAATGTCATTAAACATTAAAGTTTTGAAATTTCAGAGCTTTTAAACTTTAAAATTTTTCATTAATTGTTTTTTCTCACCTCTGTATGCAGAAATGTTTCGTGGTTGCCCACTATCGCCAAGACACAATTTATGTATGCTTAGTTCAGATAAAGTGTATCTTGAGAAATTCCTGAGAATATCAATGATGAATGTTGTACTCTATTTTGGGATGTATTTTTTATTACTTCATAGTTTTGGACACTGTGTGGAAATGCCCTGACTGCAAAAAGAGGGATATTTGGCAAAACAGGAGATCTTCAGACTATCCTTTGCCTTGCCTGTGCCAAAGACGACATCACATACTCTGGTGCTTTAAACGGGGACATCTACGTCTGGAAAGGGCTCACCCTGGTCCGAACCATTCAAGGGGCACACAGTGTGAGTATTGCCGGATAGGTCTTTGAGGTGGCGTGTTAAATACATTAGGGCCACGCTTCTCCATGTTTCTGCCCTCTGCTTTACAGTCAGAAGATGTCACCAAACAGTTGCAAGCACTCAGGAAGATTTCTCAAGTTGCTTTTGCTACCTGAAAGAAAAACTTACTAAATCAGTCTTCCCCTTAACTATTGATTGACTGATTAGCCCTATTCTTCAGTAGTAGTTTGATATAAGACTAGAGCCTATCGTCCCTTCTTAAATTACAGCCTAGGATATTGTTAGCGTCACAGCCTGCTTCCCTGGGTTCAGGCTGATTCTCACCGTTGCCTCCACTTTATGGCGGGTAGCTGGACCAAATGGGATGTGGATGGATGCTGGGTTTGCACTAGGTGGTGAGGAAAGTGTCCTCCATCTGCCAAAGTGCTGGAGCATCGACTCGGTTAGTGTTGTATTGCTCAGAAAAGTAGGTGCCACTAACGACCTTTCTCTCCGTGCTCTGTGAAAACAAGGGCAGACTTTGCTTCTTAGCTCTTTGCTGCCTTTTGACACAGAGGAAGATGACGACTACAGACGACATGGTGACAATGGAGACGAGGGAAATCAGAGGAAAGGCCCTAGCAACCAAGAGTCACTGTGTACTCCGCGAGGGTTGCATGCAATGTCAAGTTGTGTGTTTTTGTTTAAGATAATAAGTATAAGGACTAGAGACCTGGCTCGGTGGTTATGAACACTTTCTGCTCTCGCTGCAGTCCCTAGCACACAAAAGGTACAATAGAAGTAGGATAAAAATGCTTTACGTTAATATCTTCAAGTTTATTCCCCAGTACTTTATTTTTTAGTGCTGGGAATTGAACCCAGAGCCTTACACACGAGGCAAGTCCTCTGTCATCAATCTTCTTCCCTAGACCTCTTTACTCTTAGCATAAAGAAAACTTCAGACAGCTCAGTGAAACAGTTTGGATACTTTCAAGGTTTCTTTCCATTATTCTTTTTTTCTTGGCTTCATTGCCAAACTACTCTTAAAACAATTAGGAGGTCAGAATTTGTTTTCATTCATTGAATGAGCTGCCTCGGTCATCAGTTTCTCTGTAGGCGTATTAACCCGGAATCAGTATAACAAACATTGATTTATTTGGGGACAAAACTCACAGTAAGGGTAGCCATCCATGGTCCTCTGTGTGCGCTGGAAGCTGGGAGCTGAATCCAGCAGCAAAAAAGGCCACATGCACTTTTCGTTTGCGCTTTATCGTACGTCAGACCATGCCCCAAATGGGCTGGAACCTGAAAGGCTATTGGCTGAAGGATTTCCCACAACAATCTCTTTACTGTGGATATTTTGTTGACACAATGCAGTAGTAACAGCTTTGAATAAATCAAATAAGATAGTTTTCAAACTTAAAGATTCCAAGTGTTTCAGACATGGAAAGGGAGTCATCCCATAGCGTACAACGTTCCGAACGATGCTATTTGTGCTTTTCAGTTTGTCCGGAGTAACCCCTTCCTGAGCGGTTGAGGTGGCACTCAGGCACCTCTACACCTGTCAAAGGCGTAGCGTTCGTGCCCTCAGTCTGTGTCTCTGCTGGGTTACTTTAGAACTGAAATGAGGCACCTTTGTCATGTCTCTGTTTTAGAAAGCTCATTTGTCATACGCGGGAATTTGAGTCTGTATCCGCTTCAACCAAGCTATTCATAAGTGGCATTTTGGGCAGTGGGATAACACTCTTATCAAATTAGCTGTGTTAATGGAATTACTTTGCATCCTGGTGGTGGCTATAATTTTAGTGATCTAGCTGAGATGAGGTGTGTTGATCTGCTGTCAGATGTCAACAGAAAACACAGCATCTGCTTGTGTTTTGTTTTGCTCTGTTCTTAATCATTGCGATTTAGCAATGGTGGCATTTATAGAGATTGCAGGATTGAATGTTACCTCTTCTAATTGACAGGCTGGAATCTTTAGCATGTATGCGTGTGAAGAAGGCTTTGCTACTGGTGGGCGAGACGGCTGTATTCGATTATGGGACACTGATTTCAAACCAATAACCAAAATTGATCTCAGGGAGACAGAACAAGGATATAAAGGTAACATATGCATTAGTATTTATTACAATAGAATGTGGTTTTGATAAGTTTTTTCCAGAAAAATCAGATATATAGAGCAAGTTATATAGAGCAAAACCCTTCAGCCAAATTGCATTAGACTGTACCCTGTGAGCATCTGCAGAGTGTGCTGGTTTAAAGAAAATGGGCCCCAAAGGCAGTGGGACCATTAGGAGGTGTGGCTTTGTTGGAGCAATTGTGTCACTGTGGAGGCAGGCCTCGAGGTCTCTTATATGCTCAAGCCACATCTAGTGTCTTCCTGTTATCTGGAAGTCAAGATGAAGGAACTCTCAGCTCCTTCTCCAGCACCACGTCAGCCTGCATGCAGCCAGATACCCTGCCATGATGATAATGGACTAAACCCTAACTAAGACATAGAGTATGGGGCTGAGCAAGGATGGAGTGAAGGTGGGGAAGGAGCAGACAGACGGAAGGAAACAGAGGTACAGAAGATCTTTTTTCCCCCAAAGATTTGTTTGTTTATTTATTTATTAATTATGTATACAGTGTTTTACCTGCATGTATACCTGCAGGCTAGAAGAGGGCACCAGATCTCATTGCAGATGGTTTGGAACCACCTTGTGGTTGCTGGGAATTGAACTCAGGACCTCTGGAAGAGCAGCCAGTGCTCTTAACTGCTGAGCCATCTCTCCAGCCCCGTACAGCAGATCTGTGTACTGGTCCCACCCTCAGAAAACTCTTACCTTTCTGCTCTGCCTGTCCCTGGCCTTGAAAACGGAAATGAAGTGCATTTGAGAGGGGCGGGCTCGGGCAAAACAGCATCAGGGCTTTCTTGCTCCTGGTGTGGACGCAAAACTACATTGTGGATTTACCTTCACAAGGACTTTTGATATGAGTGAATTCCGCCCCCCATCCTTTTGCTATTGGGTAACAGTGACTTCTATGGAAACTATGTTCTGTGGGGATTTTTTGGCTTTTATTCATGTTACTAAAATGACTTTCTAAACATCCAGCAGAAGCATTTTCATGGTCATGTTCCAATCCCATGACATGGTACTTGCTACTTTGTTTCTTAATCTTGAAAATATTAACTAGAGGCAGTAAGATAACTCAAAGACACTTGATGCCAGTCCTGAGTTCAGTCCCTGAACCTCAAGTGAGAGGAAGAAAAAACTGCGCCCTGTAAGTTATCCTCCAACGTTCACGTGTGTGCTGTAACACATGTACATGTATGCATTGCACATGTGTGTGCACGGACAAGTAACTAAACAAATAAATGTCATTTTAAAACTTAGTTAAAGTAAAAGGACTGCCACTTATTAACGTTTGTAAACCCTTATCCCAAGGTCCCACTTAGTTTGCAACCTGTGAAGATTTCTCTTGCCCTTCCTGCAGACGTCCAGGCCTGTGAAATGAATCCCGCAATTTCCAAATGTCTTAGCGCAAAAGTCTCATACACTTGCCTCTTGCACTAACTCAGTTGTCAGACAAGAAGAAAGAGTTTTGAAATGAGCTAAGTAAAGACTACAGTTATGGAAATTATACGGCTTTGTTACAGAGGTAAACTGCTGATCAGTCCTCCTGCACGCTCGTCAGGCTTGAGCTCAAACCTTTGACTCCTACTTTAAATTGAGTGTGGATCAGCCTGCCAGAGGGTGACACTCACGTCAGCGAGAATCATCCAGACTCAGACTGATTCCTAGGCTTCTGTCGTCCCCACGTTTAGTGAAAGAAGATGCCCCTCACAGCCTGAGGGACACCATCCACAGTCAAGGGACCTGTAGTCCTTTAGTTACATCAATAATTCCTGTGCTTATTGTGATGAACAGATTTCTTTGCTGACTTGGTGCTCAATACCTTTTCTTTAGCAAAAAAAAAAAAATGCTATATATACATATGTGTGATCATATAAATCTGCAATTGAATTCAGACAAGATCTTTCATTTGTAACTTCGAAACCCAAACAGATTAGAACTGAAAGATTGCTTCTGTGACTACTTCGGCAGCAACACCTGATCTGAACTGGCACAAACCTGTTTGCGGTCTTTAAAATGTAGATAATCACACACAGAAATATTCTCTCCAGCTCGTCATGGCATTGTCCATCTGTAATCCCATCGCTTGGGACGTAGAGGGAGGAGCTTGTGATTTTGAAGCCAGACCTGGTTTCTTGTCAAAAGTGGGAGGAGGGGAGGGAGGACATGAACTGCCAGGAACACCAAAGGCAGGCAAGCAACCACTGGGAGCCTCAGAGGCTAGCAAGCGACCTCATCTGAGGTGGATGAGTGACCCTGCCAGGACTCTCAGAGGTGAGTGGCTGCTGGGAGTGGTGACCACAGTGGCTTCCAGAGACTATCATATGAAGTTCCTCTGGAAAAGAGCACCTGTGTCACACCAGCTGGTATCCACTGCCATCCTCTGTGCGAGATACCCCACCACTGCAGCGACCACTGGAACCCCAGCCCTAGCCTACACCTGGAGGAGAGATCACTGGAGACTCTGGTCTGCCTGCACCTGAAGGCATAGAAAATGTATTCAACAAAAGCATAGAAGAAAATTTTCCCAACCTAAAGAAAGACATGCCAATAAAAATGCAAGAATCTTACAGAACACCAAAAGGACTAGATCAAAAAAAAAAAGTCCCTTCGCCATATAATAATTAAAACACTAAACATATAGAAAAAAGAAAAAATATTAAGGAAAAAAGGAATAAAAAGGAAAAAAGGTCAAATAACACATTAAGGAGGCAGACCTATCAAATTTATACCCGACTTTTCAATGGAAACAATGAAATCCAGAAGATCCTGGACAGGTGTTATGCAGACACTAAAAGACCACAGATGCCAGCTCAGACTGCTATACCCAGCAAAATTTTCAAGATATTCCATGACAAACCAGATTTAAACAATACCGATCCACAAATCCAGCCCTACAGAAAGTACTAGAAGGAAAACTCCAACCCAAGAAAATCAGCTACATCCACAAAAATACAGGCAATAGATGATCTCACAGCAACAAATCCCAAAGAAGGGAAACACACACACACATAATGTCACCACCAAGAGCAAAAACAAAAACAACAGGAAGTAGCGATCACTGGTCACTAATATCCCTTAATATAGATCCATCGTTCTGTATACAAGAAACACACCTCAAACATTAAAACCATGACTGTAGAGACATATAAGCTAATGTCTTAAAATATATAAAGGGATTCTAAGAATACAAAAATATTAATGATATCATAAGTCAGCATGAATCAATAAAGTCATATTTAAGTACTACAGCTTTTTTTTTAAAAAAAGAAAGAAACACACCTCAACCTCAAAGACAGACATTGTCTCAGAGTAAAGGGTTGGAAAAAGATTTACCAATCAAATGGATCTAAGAAATAAGCAGGTGTAGCTATTCTAATATCTAACAAATAGGCTTCAAACTAAAATCAATCAGAAGAGATGAAGAAGAATATTTCATATTCATCACAGGAAAAATCCATCAAGAAGTCTCAATTCTGAACATCTATGCCCTATATGGGCATCCACATTTGTAAAAGAAATGTTACTAAAGCTTAAATCACACATTAAGTCACACACACTAATAGTGGGGGACTTCAACACCTCACTCTCACCACTGGACAGGTCTGCCAGACAGAAAGTTAACAGAGGAAAAAAGGAACTGCGTTATGAGTCAAATGGACTTAACAGACATCTATAGAATATTCTACACAAACACAAAAGAATATACCTTCTTCTCAGCACCTCCTGAAACATTCTCAAAAATTTACCACATACTCAGTAACAAAGCAAACTTCAACAGATAAAAAAAAAAAAAAAAAAAAAAAAAAAAAAAAAAAAAAAAAAAAAAAACTTGGAATAACCCCATGTCTTATCGGGTCACCATGACTTAAAGTTAGAATTCAACAACAACACTAATTTCAGGAAACCCACAAACACATGGAAATTGAACAATGCTCAACTCAATCACTGCTGGGTCAAGGAAGAAATAAAGAAAAAAATAAAGATTTCCTAAAATTCAATGAAAATGACGATACAAGATACTCAAACTTATGAGACACGGTGAAAGCAGTGCTAAGAGCAAAGTTCATAGCACTAAATGACTAAACAAAGAAGTTGCAGAAATCCCACACTAGCAAATTAACAGAACACCTGAAAGCTCAAGAACAAAAAGAAGCAGACTCACCCGGTAGGAATAGATGGCAGGAAATAATCAAATTGTGAGCTTAAATCAATAAAATAGAAGCAAAGAAAAATACAAAGAATCAATGAGACAAAGAGTTGGTCCTTTGAGAAAATCAACAAGATTGACACACCTTCATCCAAACTGACCAAAAGGCAGAGAAAGAATATCCAAATCAACAAAATCAGAAATGAAAAGGGGACATATTAACAGACACGGAGAAAATCCAGAGAATCATCAGGTCATACTTCAAAAATCTGTACTCCACAAAATTAGAAATTTTAAAGGAAATGGGCAATTTTCTGGATAAGTACCACATACCAATTAAATCAAAAACAGATAAACAAATTAAATAGACCTATAACCCATAAGGAAATAGAAACAGTCATCAAAAGCCTCCAAACCAAAAAAAAAAAAAGGGCCAGATGATTTCAGCACAGAATTTTACCAGAATTTCAAAGAAGAGGTAATACCGATACCCCTCAAATTGTTCCACATAATAGAAGCGGAAGGAACACTGCCAAATGCTTTTTATGAGGGTACAGTTACCCTGATACCCAAACAATACAAAGACTCAACTAAGAAAGAAAATTACAGACCATTCTCGCTCATAAACATTCATCCAAAAATACTCAATAAAATACTTGCAAAATGAATCCAAGAACACATCAGAAAAGTCATCCACATGATCAAGTCAGCTTCATCCCAGAGATGCAGGAATGGTACAACATACAAAAATGTGTCAATACAATCCACCATATAAATAAACTGAAAAAAAAATATGATCATCTCATTAGATGCTGAAAAAGCCTACAACAAAATTCAACTACCCTTCATGATAAAGGTCTTGGAGAGATCAGGGATACAAGGAACATTCCTACACATAATAAAGGCAATACAGCAAACCAACAGCCAACATCAAACTAAATGGAGAGAAACTCAGGAGCAAGACAAAGTTGTCCACTTTCTCCATATCTATTCAATATAGTATTTGAAGTTCTAGCTAGAACAATAAAACAACAAAAGGAGATCAAGGGGATTCAAATTGGAAAGAAAGAAGTCAAACTTTGGCTATTTGCTGATGATGTGGTGATCCCAAAAATTCTACCAGGGAGCTCCCACAGCTGGTAAACACCTTCAGTAATGTGACAGGATACAAAATTAACTAAAAAAAAAAAATTAGTAACCCTCCTATATACAAATGATAAAGGAGCTGAGAAAGCTATCAGAGAAACATCACCTTTCAAAATAGTCAAAAACAACATAAAATATCTTGGGGTAACTCTAATCAAACAAGTGAAAGACCTGCATGACAAGAACTTTAAGTCTTTGCAGAATGAAATGAAGAAAATATCAGAAAATGGAAAGATCTCTTATGCTCATGGATAAGTAGGATTAACATAGTAAAAACGGCAATCTTACCAAAAACAATATACAGATTCAGTGAAATACCCATCAAAATCCCAACACAATTCTTCACAGACCTCAAAAGAACAATACTAAATTTTATATGGAAAAACAAAAAACTCAGGAAAACTAAACAACCCTGTACAATAAAGGAACATCTGGAGGCATCACAATCCCTGACTTCAAGCTCTATTATAGAGCTACAGTAATGAAAACAGCTTGATATTGACATAAAAACAGACAGGTGGACCAATGAAATCAAATGGAAGACCCCCTGATATTAACCCACACACTTATGAAGACCTGATTTTTGAGAACAAAGCTAAAAACATAAAATGGAAAAAAAAAGCATATTCAACAAATGATGCTGGCATAAATGTATATCAACCTGTAGAAGAATGCAAAGAGATTCCATACATCTCCATGCACAAAACTCAAGTCCAAATGGATCAAAGACCTCAACAGAAATTCAACCACACTGAACCTCATAGAAGAGAAAGTGGGAAGTACCCTTGACCACATTGGCACAGCAGACTACTTCCTAAATCTAACACCAGTAGCACAGACACTGAAAGCAACAATGAATAAATGGGACCTCCTGAAACTGAGAAGCTTTTGTAAAGCAAAAGACACTGTCAACAGGACAAAATGGAAGCTTACAGAATAGGAAAAGATCTTTACCAACCCCATATCAGACAGAGGGATGATCTCCAAAATACATAAAGAACTCAAGAAAGTAGACATCAAACTACCAAATAATCCAATTTAAAAAAATAGCATACATATCTAAACAGAATTCTCAACAGAAGAATCTCAAATGGCCAAAGACACTTAAGGAAATGCTCAACATCCTTAGCCATCAGAGAAATGCAAATCAAAACAACTTTGTGATACCATCTTACACCTGTAAGAATGGCCAAAATCAAAAACACTGATGACAACTTATACTGGAGGGGATGTGGAGTAAGGGAAACACTCCTCCACTGCTGATGGGAACACAAACTTGTGCAGCTGCTGTAGGAATCACTATGGTGATTTCTCACATAATTAGAACTCAATCTACCTCAAGACCCAGCTATACCACTCTTTGGGCAAATGCCCAAAGGATGCACAACACAATGACATTTGCTCAACTGTGTTCATAGCAGCATTATTCATAATAGCCAGAATCTGGAAAAAATGTAGATGCCCCTCAACTGAAGAATGGATAAAGAAAATGTAGTCCATTTAAACATTGGGGCACTACTTAGTGGTGTAAAAAAAAAAAAGAAAGAAAAAAAAGATATCTTGAAATTTGCAGGCAAATGGAACTAGAAAAAAAAAAAACATCCTAAGTGAGGTAACCAGACCCAGAAAGACAAATATAGTATGTACTCACTCATAAGTGAATATCAAACATAAACCAAAGGATAACCAGCCTTTGCTGATCCACAACCCCAGAGAAAGCCAGAACCCTCATCCAGAAACAGATGGAAACAGATGCAGAGATCCACAACTAACCACTGGGTCAAGCTTCCGGAATACAATGGAAGAGAGAAAAGAGTGATGATATGATCAAAGAGGTCAAGACCATGCTTGAGAAACCCACAGAAACAGCTGATCTGGGCTAGTGGGAGCTCACTGACGCTGGACTGACAATTGGGGAACCTGCATTGGACCGAACCCTGCGGGCAGGTGACAATGCTGTGCCTTAGGCAGTTTGTGGAAATACTAGCAGTGGAACCAGGATCTAACCTTAATGCATGAACTGACTTAGTGTAGCCCACTCTCAATGCTCGGCCAAGGCACAGGGCTGCGGGAGAACCTTGGTCCTGCCTCAGTGAGGTGATGGGACAGATTTAGTTGACTTCCCAGGGGAGGCGGTACCCTCTGAGGAGTGGATGGGGAGTTAGGATGGAGACTTGGGATTTTGAATTGATATGTAAAACAAAAGTTTAAATGAGAAAAAAAGGGGGTGAATTATTTTATTGAAGATATTGCTGCTTCAGATCCCACTGGACACACGAACCCCAAATCCTAAACCTTTCAGAGGTGTGAGTTTCAGAGCCAGTGTTTCAGGGACTATAAATTCTGGTTCAGGATGGGGCAGAGATCAGATGTCACTGAGAGAAACTCTATCACCTCATGGACAAGGAGGCAGAAACAAGGGTTGGTAACAGCAACGATTACAGACAGGGCCCCAGATCATCTCACACCAAGTGTAACAGCACATCTTACATCCGACTTTTTAACTAAATGGATGATCCGGGTGAAGCAATGAAACTTAAAATGTCTATTAGGGTTGGCAAGAAAAGGTAAAAAATAATTCCTAACGCCTGCCAACCAAAGTGAACTGCTTCCCCGTGATCAAATATTTTGACCTGATTGTTATAGAGTGTGAAGGGAACACAGTAATTATTCTCCCCACACGAGATGTATTATTTATTAAGCATCGGCTGAGATGTGTGCCAAAGGGCTAGATATTAGATAGCCGTTGTGTCTAGTGAGCCAGGAACTGTGCATCCAAAGACATCCGCGTCAGGAGAGTCATAGAGAAGAGATGGGCTGTGGCCGCAGGCTCCAGGCCACGGGATTCCTTCTGAGGCTTGTCACTGTGGTCGTCGCCCCCTCCTGGTCCACACGGTCATTGATCACATGGATTTTTTATCAATGACAGTTGCTTTATCACGTGTCCCTGCACTGACTGTTCCCTGCCCAGCAGCTTTAAGAACTGTTTCATGTTTATACAAAACGGGTCACATTCCTTCTTTCTTAAAACCCTCCTAAGATTCCCCCTTTTCTCAAATACCCAAAATCCTTCTGGTGGCCTCACAGCCCCGGCGCCTTCCTCTGCTTTGGCCAGACTGGCTCACACCTTTTCCTCTGCTCACAGACTGTCTGCAAAGGCCCTCCTCAACCGGAGCCTCTACTCCAGCGGCTGATGTGATTGACCTTACTGGAAATCACCTACGTCCAGCCCCAGGGCGCGTCAGATGTGCTGGCGGTCCACCTTATAACAAACAGCACAGCTTACCTCACAGTCCTTGTCAGCTGGGCGGAGAATCTCTTGTTGCCCGCTCCTTCCAGAGGGCTTACAATAGTGCCTACCATGCCCTGGAGACCTGGAAACAGCTCAGATGGGTGAAGATCACATTCTAACCGCAGTGTAGGGCCCTGCAGGGGAACCAAGTGCCAACCCAGCGTAAGGAAAAAACACATAGCCAGGTTCCTTCATGTCAACACGCTGAGTTCCCCCTTGGCCCCCAAGGGCTTGGACAGAGGTCCTAGCATGCAGGTAAGAAAATGAGTATTGTGTTTCTGTTCCAGCTGACAGGAAACTCTACCTAGGGAGAGACTGTGGCTAGGCCAGGAGATGCTCTCTGTGTTGGTTTTCTGCTGCTTTTGTTTCTTGTGCTGTTTGGCAGCGGCCAGTGCTGGCTGTAGGTAGGTGGGACAATAGTCCCTGTGCAGCCCCTGGGTGTCTCAGTCATGAACAGTGGGCGGCCACTTACAGCACTTGGCATGGGGTCTGAGATCCTTGGCCCTACAGACCCCACAGCTCCCTGAACTCTGCCAGGACCAGAGCCCTTACTTTGTCTTCTCCGGATCCTAGAGCCTTTTCATTTCCTTTGAACCGCTGTCTGGGGGACTAGCCTCCAGCAGCACAGGGTGGCTAGCCTCCAGCAGCACAGGGGGACTAGCCTCCAGCAGCACAGGGGGGCTAGCCTCTGGCAGCACAGGGGGGCTAGCCTCCAACAGCACAGGGGGGCTAGCCTCCAGCAGCACAGGGGGGCTAGCCTCCAGCAGCACAGGGGGGCTAGCCTCCAGCAGCACAGGGGGGCTAGCCTCTGACAGCACAGGGGGGCTAGCCTCCAGCAGCACAGGGGGGCTAGCCTCCAGCAGCACAGGGGGGCTAGCCTCCAGCAGCACAGGGGGGCTAGCCTCCAGCAGCACAGGGGGGCTAGCCTCCAGCAGCACAGGGACTTGACAGGATCCACGGGATCAGCTAAGCTAGACTTTTCAATCTGAAGGAGGGTAGGGAAAAAGGCACTCACAAACTCTCTTGATGTTTTCCTTCTTTATTCCTTCTATTCTTTATTCTCTCTCTCTTATATCTCTCTCTCTTATATCTCATGTGATTTTATAGTTTATAGTTTATAGTTTTATAGTTTATACTTCATGTCCACTCTCTCACTTTCTCTCTTTCCCCAAAGTCAAAGTAAAATGAAAATCAAAACAAACAAGCAAAATAAGACAAAAAATATAACAAAACAGTCCCCCCAAAACCCATGAAGTCTGTTTGACTATTGCTGCCCTAAAGTGTCTTGATATCCCCAGTGACACTCCATGGGGAAAACAATTTTACATTTCCCAGCAGGCATCATTTGCCAGGAGCTTCCTAGTTAGCAGTGGGACCTGGTGTCACCTCCCCGCCTCAGTGCAGGGATTTTGTCTAGTTTGCGCCTGTGTGGAGCTTGTATGTGCTGCCACAGGCTCTGTGACATGATCATATATGTGTATCAGGCTCTGTGACGCGATCATATATGTGTATCAGGCTCTGTGATGCGAACATGTATGTGTAACAGGCTCTGTGACGCGATCATATATGTGTATTGGTCCTCTTTTGTCTAGATCTGTTTCCTTGGAGTCAGCCACCTTCTCTGACTCTCACAACCCTTCTGCCCCTTCCTCGTAGGTTCCTCAGCTTGAAGGGGAGGGGTTTGGTGAGAACACCCTGTTTGGGAGTGAGCACTCTTAAGTCACTCACTTTCTGCACATTGTTTACTGCCACCCCGCTGCGAGAAGAATCTTTTCTTTGGATGCATGAATCTATGGTTATAGCTGTGTGTCATTCAGAATCGTCTTATTGCGAGGTTCATTTAGCAGAATTTGGCACTGAATTTCCCCCAGGCACATGACGTGTCTAGCCTCAGGTTCCAGCCCAGTTCAGCAATGTCAGATTTGGGTCCCATCTCATGCAGTGGGCCTTACATACAACCAAAAAGTGCTTGATCACTCCCATAACTCTGTGCCACTGTTGTGTCCCTATACCTTGCAGGAAGATCACAGGGTTGGTAGCTGCTGTCATTCAGGATCACCTTACTCCTCTAGTAGCGTGCCGGCTCCTGACCAGCCTCACGGGAGTGCTGGTCAATAGGGGTGGCGCATATAGCTGAGCATCCGGGTTCTTCATGTTCTGTGACTCTTCACCTCTTTAAGACAAGGTTGCTCACTGAACCTAAAGGTCACCTATTGCTAGACCGGCTGGCCAGTGAGCCCTGGGATACTCCTGTCCATGTCTCCCTATAATGTTGGCGTTATAGGTGTCCATGCCCACGTAGGTGCTGGGAATCTGGACTTAGGTGCCCTTGCACAGTAAGCCCTTCAGCCCCCTGAGCCACTCCCAGTCTGGTGTGAGTGTGAAGTTTCTGTGTGGTGTTCTCAGGGTCCACAGATGGTTCTCTGGAGCCCATCATGGTCCACAGAGTTGATAAGGTCTCCTCCTAAATCACCGTTGTCCATGGGCAAAGGTTATCCGTGGAATGCCTGCTTGTTGAATTTTTCAGAAAACTGTGCGGGCTTTTTGCCCTGCCTCACCGGGCCTTGGCTTTTTTAATGTGCTGGGGTGGCGTTTTCAACCTCAGCTGAAGAACCATTACTTACCATCACTTAGATAGCACCCTAGCTGGGCATGGGAGGCAATGGTTTTCAGCTTGGGTTGGCTACACTTAACTATGCCCGACCCACTCACCCCTACCCATGCCACTCCACTCCACACCAAGCGAGAGGAATGTCGGGGTGGAGTCCAGACATCTGTCTGTTTTAATACTTCATGAAGACTCTGGTGCATGGGAAGAGCTGGGGAGGTTGCCCTGTGCTCCTTGCATGCCTTCTGACCTCAGACTGGGTTTAACCACACTCCTCCCTCCTGCCAGTTTCTCCAGGCACATAACTGGGAGAAAGGCCATTTTGGTCTAGCGCTAATTTTCTCTGTGTTAGACCAGCACTCTGCCTTCTGAGGGTTTGCAGGGCTGGCACTGCAGAACAATATAAAGGATCCGCTGAAAGATAAGGAGTAGCTGCCCCGCAAGGGGAGGAGCCCGTGACAGCATCCTCAGAGCTACTGGATGACTTCCCATGGGGCTAGAGTCTGACCCCCACATAGAAGGTTCTTCTAGATTGAGGCGTGACCTTTCAAAAGGACCCCACTGTGCAGAAAGGCCTGCTGGGTAAGAATAATTGCATATGTTGATGGATTTCTCAGATGTTAGGCGCTAGGTCCCTCGTTGCTGTGGAGTGAGAGTGCGGATGTCATCTTGGCTTAGAAGATGTGGGAACTGGAGATTTGAAATGATAAATAGCTCACGGTGCCTGGAGCTAAGAGGGCTGGTGTGTAAATCCATCTGTTCGATTAACTCGTGAACAGTACGCATTGCCCTTTAACGATGAGGCCCGTGCCGATGTTGACAGGCCAGCAGTCCCTGTCAAGCCAGCCTGGGGACTGGAAGGGTGTTGTTCTCTACTTTCCGAAGGAATACGAAACAAGGGCCAAGGGTTAATACGAATTTGGTTTCTGCTGTAGGGGATTGTTCGGGTTTGGCTGGGTAGGTTGCTCTCTACTGCCCCCTGCTGTCCACACGTACCATGCTCAGGCCAGAGCTAAGCCTTTCTCAGCCTGGTACACAGAGGGCGTGAAATCCTACACAGACGCCCGCGTCGCCACACTATCAAAAGCACACACAGTATGTATATCAAAGGAGAGCATTTCTGTGACTTTAAATGATGAAAGCAGTTTTTCTTGCATTTCATTTAGCTACCATCGGGTTTCTAACCGTATTCTAAATAGTAGCCTGTTTCCGGACTCCCAAAGCCGAAGGTAAGGAAGCAAAGACAGCTTAAAAACTCATGGATGCCTTGAGTTTTTAAAAATCAATGGCTGCCTGGGCCAGCCAGCTAGGGCCGCGATTACAATCCTGTTCTCTGAACTTGTGTCAGGGAAGTGAAAGCCAAGCCTGGTTGGACTGAAGAACGAAGTCCTGCAGCCTAGTCAGGGAAGTGTCACTCTGCAGGGTCTCTCCAAATGCCCGGGGGCGGGGCCTCAAGGCTCTGCGCACCACGTGGTCAGAGGCCCAGTTACCGCATTAGGGTCAGAAGAAGCAAGTGGGCGTGGCTTGAATCGGCTTTCCCATTGATGTGCCCTTGGGAAGTGATTTCTATTTGAAATAGTTGTCTCAGAAAAGAAAGTGACACAGCATCATTAAGGGGCCTTAGAGTAGGCTAATCTGATATGACGAAAGATAACTTGTCTGCTTGAAGAACAGAAACGTTGGTCTCAGAGAAAATGGTCACAGCTCACTAGGTGACGAAGGTGACTGTTCCCTTTTCTCTTTTGCCTGCTCTTTGGTCTCTCCCCTTCTCCCTCCTTCTTGTCTCTTTCCTCTCTCCTTTGCCACGTTCACGTACACATACCTTGTCAGTTCAGCCTCCTTGCTCTTGCTGAGTGTTCAGTTTCCCCGCTAAACTGGTTAATTCACTAGAAGGGTTTTTTTTTTTTTTTTTTAAGGAAGTCTATAAAAACGCAGATTGTGAGATACAGACTGGAAAGCAGGTAGGAGCCTCTGCTTTCTCTGTCTTAATTTACATTCTGAAGTCCTTCCCTAATCAGATCCCTGGAGCCCCTCATCGGAATTCCCTCGATGAGTCTGCAAATACTGGGTGCCATGTAACTTGGCAGGCTCATCAGTCTTGGCAGAGTTGGAAAATCCATCTTGGTTTCTGTGTGTGTGTGTGTGTGTGTGTGTGTGTGTGTGTGTGTGTGTTGTGGGTGGTGTTGTGTTGTGGGTGGTGTTGTGTTGTGTGTGGTGTTGTGTGTGTGTGTTGTGGGTGGTGTTGTGTTGTGGGTGGTGTTGTGTTGTGGGTGTGTGCTAGTGTTGATGTTAGGTGTCTTCTTCGATTACTTTTTGATACAGGATTCCTCACTAAGCCCAGTGTTCACTGATTTGGCTAGGCTGACTGTCCAGCAACCCCAGGGACCCTCACAGGTCCCCAGAGCTGAGATTGTCGACATGTGACATTGTGCACAGCTTTTTACCTGGGTGCTAGGACTCGAACTCAGGTCCTTGCGCTTGCATATTGGCTGCGTCACCAACCGACCGTTTCTCAGCCCCTCTTGAGCTGCTTTTTAAAAACAGACAAAGGCTAAGGGTTTCTTAGTCCTTCTCTGAACTCGTTCCCTCCCCCACAGAGGTTACAGAGGTGGAGGAAGAATAAATGTTTGCACACTGTACCAGATAAAATGCCAAATGTCAGGCAAAGAGCGTTATCTCACATACAAATAGCTTTGTGCCAAAGGAGGAGGGAGGAAGGGAGGGGAGAAAGGAGTGGGGGAAAGAGACCAGAAGACAGATAAATGAAGTATCCCGTGCACCTTTTGAAGACCATACATCAGGACTGCAGCTAAGGTTTTCAGAAATCCAAAACCACCAAACAGTTTTCCTAGTATCCCATCTGACTTAGCATTACTTGTAGGTTATTTTTAAAAAATAGATTTTAAGAAAATTATTGGACACCAGGAGTTTATTTTATTCTCTACAAAAATGTGTACCCAACACAGTATTCATAGTATTTTCAAAAAACCTTTAACTTTTACTTTATCATTTCAATCATAAGATTTCCAAGGATTAAAGCATACATATGGTTGAGAGTAAAGAGCAGGTGAGCTGAATGAACAGGTATCACTGAGGGGCTGGTTTTAGGACAGGGACGGTCTCCTGACATCAGCATCCCACCTATAGTGATGCTCTCCCAACATCAGCATCCCACCTACAGTGATGCTCTCCCGACATTAGCATCCCATCTACAGTGATGGTCTCCAGACATCAGCATCCCGCCTACAGTGATGGTCTCCAGACATCAGCATCCCACCTACAGTGACGGTCTCCAGACATCAGCATCCCACCTACAGTGATGGTCTCCCAACATCAGCATCCCACCTACAGTGATGGTCTCCAGACATCAGCATCCCACCTACAGTGATGGTCTCCCAATATCAGCATCCCACCTACAGTGATGGTCTCCAGACATCAGCATCCCACCTACAGTGATGGTCTCCCAACATCAGCATCCCACCTACAGTGATGGTCTCCAGACATCAGCATCCCACCTACAGTGATGGTCTCCCGACATCAGCTTCCCACCTATAGTGGTGGGCATTTTTGCTTGAAGTCCATGGTCCACATGAGGGATCTCTCATGGGCGAGGTGGAATCCATGGGTTCTGACAAATACATAGTGATATATACAAAACAATTTCATGATCCTAAAAACAACCTGTGCTCCATTTATTCCTTGTCCTAAAATTTCCCTTTTCATAATAGTGTTAGTAGAATTTTGTGATAATTTTTTGTGAAACTTTTGATATAATTATTTTTCTTGGGTCTTTCAGCATATTAAAGTTATATTTTTGACCAATATATATGTTTTAAAGATATGAAAACGTAATTGCTTTACATTCCTTTTACTTTGAAAGGGGATCAGATTTGAATGATAAGTTACAAGGTCATCATAATTATAGTCTATCTCTGATTCCCAGAGAGCAAAATATTCACCCCTGGACATCTGACTAACCAGGAATAAAGGGAGACAAGTCCTACATGTCCGGCTTCTGGACCTCTGTACACCGCAGACACCAAGGCAGCTCAGGCTCCAGAGTAGACTGCAGTCCTGCTTCAGGAGAGTTGGGGAAATGGAATTTCTGGTGTGTTGACCTCTGTTGTGAGACAATTCCCTGCAGAAGTCAGTAGGTAACAAACTCAATAAGGAACAGAATGGACAAAGCAGCTTGAGATCACCAAAGGTTAGGTTTGCATAAAGTCTGATTTTTCTACTGTTTAAAATGTAGTACTTAAAATATGCCTTCTGTAAAAGCACATAGGTTTCCTGAGTCAGGCAGAGCGGTCACTCCAGCAAATAAAGTCACAGGTGTAGGGGGAACGTCCAGTGTGCCAGCGGAGTGGATTCTCTACTCCGGGACTTAAATACGGGTAGCATCAGATAAAAGAGCATCTTGGCGAAAGAGCGCTTATTTGGGTGCTGGCTTTATGTGTGGACCGTGTAAAGGAACGCTGTTTTCTTCCACAGGCCTGTCTATCCGGAGCGTGTGCTGGAAGGCCGACCGCCTCCTGGCGGGGACCCAGGACAGCGAGATTTTTGAAGTGATTGTGCGGGAGCGGGATAAGCCGGTCCTCATCCTCCAGGGCCACTGCGAGGGCGAGCTCTGGGCCCTGGCCTTGCACCCCAAGAAGCCTCTGGCTGTGACGGGCAGTGACGACCGCTCTGTCAGGTGAGGCTGCAGCAGCCGCCACACCTCACCGACTTCCCTGAGATGAGAGATTTCTTCTGCCTGAGTATGTCTGTAGTTTAAGGATAAACCCCAGCTTAGGGACTCCTTCTTGACTTTGGAAGCAAGGACATTAAGCTGGCTCCTTACATGTTTTTGTGTCTTTTTCGGCTCTGTCTGGAGTCATGACAACCTTTTGGGAAATGAAAATGTGTGACTACCAGTTGTCTTCTTAGTTCAAGAGAAGAGCCAGACACACTTCTCTTTGGTGAAACAAGAATTCCGTTCCTGTGTTTGCCCCTCTGCAGAGGGGTTGTTCAGCAATTGTAGGGTTTAATTACAGACCCTCATGCCTCAGAAGACCTGCAGCTCTGGTTTTAAAGTTATGTTCAGGACATGAGCAAATTATTATTATTGTTGCTATTGCTGTAATTCTGAAATAGAAATTTAGACATTGTCATCAAACAAAGGCGAATGCTGATTTATGAGATAATGTGTAGTTTTGTCAGGGCTTACATGGTTCGCTTATTTATTTCTTTGTTTTATTTATTTATTTATTTATTTATTTATTTATTTTCGAGATAGGGTTTCTCTTTGTAGCCCTGGCTGTCCTGGAACTCTCTATATAGACCAGACTAGCTTCAGACTCAGAAATCAGCCTGCCTCTGCCCCCCTAGGGCTGGGTTAAAGGCGAGTGCCACCACACCTGGCTCCACCACACCTGGCTCCACCACACCTGGCTTCATCTGTCATTCTTCACGAGCACAAGACTGGATCAAATGACCAAAATGAGCCAGTTTCCAGCACGCTGACAACTGCAGTACTCACCGAGGTTGGAGGGCATTTGAAAACCTAGAAGGGTTCAGCAGCAGAGAGGCCACAGGGAAAATAAGAGTGATCAATACATCTGTTGATCGATTATTGCTTCTGAACTTTAGAAGCTAAAATAGGACCTTGTCAACTATGCTAAAGGTCACTTTTTTTTCTACTTCCTGTATGAGTTTATATAGCTCTCAAAGCATAGTCTGCTCAGTTTTGTTTTTTAGTTTCCCCCAATGTGGGAACCTCATTAATTGCAGACTTTGTGGAAACGGTTAGTGTCTTCGTAGGCAACATTTGCTGTATGCATCTCTTGACTTTGTTTTTTCTTTACCCTGCATAGAGCAGTCAAAGTGCCCAAAACAGTGCCCAAAAGTTAACCAAATGCCTATGCTCCCAAAAGTTAACCAAATGCCTGTGAGCCAGTTCTTATCCCTCCAAAGCAAAGAGCTCACAAACGCCCTTGACTTTTAGATTTTTACCGTTGAGTCGCACAGTTGTCAACATGGCTGAGGAGCTTATGCTGGCGGTGCTCAACAGTTAATCTCGCTAGACAATCGAGTGTATTTTTGCAGAACTTTGAAGTAAGAAGGGTAGAAGCTGTGCTTTCTTGAGGTTCGCTTAGCAGCCTCAGGGGATAATCCAGCTGACCAACGGGTGGTGGCCTCTTCATCCTTCTGAAGTAAAATTCACATCGCCTGAAAATAGTGCATGGTTAAAAACATCACGAAGGTCACCAGGAATAGATGAGGTTTGGAGAGGTACCCTGAGCTTTCGACTGAAGACTTCGGGCTTCCTGAGGGACCAGGTAGGCGCTCACTGTGCAGCCCCTCCTCCCTCCCGATAGCTGGGTGCACTTGAGGAAACTGCCGCGGGAGACTGACACCTGTTTTAGGATTGCAAGTTCTTGGTCCTTCTCACGGACATTTGATGTGTGTGAAGAGAAGATCATATTAAGGTAGCCTTCGCAAGGCCAGCTCCGTGGTAAAGACGTCCTCTGCCCATCCTGACAACCTTGAAATTCACATGGTGGAAGGCATGAATCAATTCCCACACATGCGCTCAAGTGTGTGTTGTCGTCACCATCATTAGAAAACCTCTTACAAAGATAAAATACCACCACACAACCCAGAAGCTCTTATTTGCATAATATAAATATTTTCGCTGGGTTTGCTTGGTTTGAGGTACCCGGAATAAGTGTTCTGGAGCTAGGAACCCTATGGTTAGTTTTGCTCAACACTCTGTGAGCTCTGTTTACCTCCTGGTCCATATTTCTCCGCCAGAAGCTGCACTTTTTGGCTACTAGCATCAAACATTGCCCTACCAATAGTGGCCCATGAGCAAAGGCCTGAGACTGTTGAGTGATTACCATGAGTAAACTCTGGAGCGATCCTACAAAGGAACATCATTTATTCTCTTCCCTCAGATACCCACACACATACCCAGGGGAGCCAGCTGCTGGGATGTGTGTTTCTGTCTACATATGCTTACGTACAGCGACTTGGAAAGTGTTCTCAAAAGCTCATTGTAAAACTAACCAGAGCAGCATATCCTGGCTAGTTCCACTGTCAGTTTGATATAAGTTAGAGCCATCTGAAAAAGAAAGGAACCTCAATTAAGAAAATCCCTCCATAAGATTCACCTCTTAGGCATTTTCTTAATTAGTGATTGATGGCGAGGGCCCAGCCCATGGTAGGTGGTGCTGTCCCTGGGCTAGTGGTCCTGAGTTCTATAAGAAAGGCTGTGCAAGCCATAGAAGCAAGCAGAAAAATCTCTCCATGGCCTCTGCATCAGCTCCTGCCTCCAGGTTTCTGCCCTGTTTAAGTTCTTGTCCTGACTTCCTTCAATGATGAACAGTGTTGTGGAGAGTAAGCCAATACACCCTCTCCTCCCCAAGTTTGTTTGGTCATGGTGCTTCATCCCAGCCATAGTAACCCTAACTAAGACACAGCCCTAGGCATTCCTACCCTTGGGGCATGGTGAACAGCCGTTGGCATAAATAAAGGACAATTTCTGATTTCCAAAGAGAGGACACTTTGCAAAGCAGTGTTTGGATTTTCTAGTCTGTGTATCCTAAAATCTTTTCAAATTTCACCTCATATTTTTTGTTAGGTTTTTTTGGGTGACGGAAGTGGCCCAAAGGCGGACAAAACCCTTTCCCAGATGTTCCAACAACATGGTGAAGGGCGTGGGTGTGCAGTTACTGTGTGAAGAGCAGGTTTCCTACCCTGGGTGGGAAGACGGTTGAGGGCTTGGTTCGGTCTTTATTTGATCCTGTTCTTGGTCCTTAGGCTGTGGAGTCTGGCCGACCATGCCTTGATTGCCCGCTGCAACATGGAAGAAGCAGTCCGCAGTGTCTCCTTCAGCCCTGACGGGTCTCAGTTGGCCCTGGGCATGAAGGACGGCTCTTTCATTGTTCTCCGAGTCAGGTACATTCCTTACTGAAAATGATCCTCTGAGATGTTCCTTTGTTAAAAGTTAAAGAGTATCCTGGTCATAAAATATGTCATAGTGCTAGGAAATCCCTTACCTGTGATTCTGAAATCCAGAACACTGGAAATCCAGATGTCTTTGGTAAACGCTTTGGACATAGAACCTAACGCAGTGACTTGATGTGAAGTCTGTTAGAGTCTTCAGTCTCTTCATAGAAATAATAGGTTGTATGATTTGCTGCAAAGAAATACTGTTTTTCATGGAAAGCCAGTACTTTTAGAAGTTCCTTAACACATTCCACACTGACCTTTGTAAGATCCGAGTGAGATCCCAGGGACTTGAGACAGGAGGTTGTGAGTTTGGTAGTTAAGCCGGAAAAAGATGCAGAAATTGTAAAGCAGCACCCAACAACACTAAATTCTTATAAGTGAGCTCGAATCAAAGATTTCATGCATAGAATTGGTAGAAAACTGGTGTGTTTCCTGCTTGCAGACATCCTGTATTCTTTAAACTGGACAAGAACTGCCACTCCCCTGTGGAACTCCTCTGAATGAATTAGTTGTTCTCTTGGTTTATCCTTTTTGTAATTACAGCAAAGAAGTATAGCTGCAAAATAATGCAGCGTGTTTTATGTGGAGAAAATTCTGTACAGTGTGGAGAGCTCTTAGCACAATTTATTCTCTGAATCCTCATTACCACCCACATATAACTCGTTACCAAATTAGTGGGCAATGTTTCCATTCACTGCTGATTGACTGATGATAAGGTAGTCAATTACCAAATTTCCTTTTAGCCGGAACTTTCGTGTGCAAACAAAGGAAACCCGTGCAGTTAGTGTGTGTTGTTATAGCACAGCGGAGTGCTGCAGTAAATGATAGGAGGTGTAGGCCCGGTTATGTGGAGGCAAATCCTTGCTGCTGTTGGATGCACTCGGTCTGTTTTAGAGCTGATGAAGCCATCTTCATGGGCTCCGGAGGCCTTAGTCATAATCCTGTCTCCTAGTTGGAGGGGAAAAGTAACCCCAGTGAGCTTTCAGACACAAGCAGAAATTAATCTTAGCAGAACTTGGCTGGTGCTGTGCTCTAGTGAATGATCATGCACCAGGGATATATGGCTGCACAGATTGCCCTGGGTGGGCTTTAAAAAAAGATGAGACAAAGTCAGGAGGTGGTTCTGGGTTTGGGAGGGATTTGGTTGGGAAAAGAGGGTGAATATAATCAAAATGCATTGTGCAAACCCTCAAAGAATTACATTTAAAAAGAATTTGACCAAAAAAGATCCCTAATGTTTATTGATTCATCATATTCTTTACAACCTTTCATGGTGAGAATGAAAGGATTGCATAGTCATTTTGGTTTTTTTTTTTTTTTTGAGACAGGTTTCTCTGTAGTTTTGGAGCCTGTCCTGAAACTAGCTCTTGTAGACCAGGCTGGTCTCGAACTCAGAGATCCACCTGCCTCTGCCTCCTGATAGCATTTTGATATTTAAAGAGTAGTAATTGTCTTCTTTTAGACTCGTTCCTTTAAAGTAACAGTAAGCATAATAGTTTAGTGAGTGACAGGATCTCACTCCATAGCCCTGTGTGGCCTGAAACTTGATATGTAGATGAACCGGCCTCCACTCCCAGAGATTTGCTGGCCTCTGCCTTCCAAGGCTTGGGTTAAAGGCATGCGCAGTCACATCTGCCCTCATTTATGTTTAAGACATAAACAGCTGGCTTATTTTTACACTAATTTTGATGTGTTTTGCCTTTCTGCATTGCCTATTTTAAAGTGACTTTTAACTCTAATTTTTAGATAAAATTTTCAAATATATAGTTGAACATGAAAGCAAATATTCTTTGTGTTAAAGGCTTTTGTTTTTACTCTGAGGGCACAAAATACTATTTTAGATGTTTGTTTTAGTTTTTAAAAGCAGGATGTAAATTGTAAACATATCTTTTATTAAAATAGATCTTTTAGTCCCTATAGAATTTTTCTCTCTTGTGACATACCCCTTTCAAAACATGGCCTGGGTTTTCTATTTCTCGATCCCCTGACTGTCACTTTGCGTTTTATTCCTACAGAGACATGACAGAAGTGGTCCATATCAAAGACAGGAAAGAAGTCATTCATGAAATGAAGTTTTCCCCAGATGGTTCTTACCTGGCGGTGGGGTCCAACGATGGCCCTGTGGATGTCTATGCTGTTGCCCAGCGGTATAAGAAAATAGGAGAATGTAACAAGTCGCTTAGCTTCATCACGCACATCGACTGGTCTCTGGACAGCAAGTACCTGCAAACCAATGACGGGGCTGGGGAGAGGCTCTTCTACAGAATGCCATGTGAGTCCTAGGGAGATGCTCGCCAAGGGCAGACTCGTGGAGAAATGTAGGGGCATGTCCAATGACCTCAGGGTAAGGGGTGTTCTTTACAAGATCCCTAGGCCACGGACCCTCAGAGAAAAGGTTAATGAGCTGGGTCACATGAAAAGTTTTTAAATATTAGGAAACTTTGAGTGAGATTTCAAGATGAAGCATACGGTGTTGTTCAATGGGCACATCCTAGGCAGAGCAGCACTTAGACTGCCCGAGCCTGCCAATGGTACTTGGTGGGAAAGAACTAACACTGCACAATGCTGATTAAGAATATGCACAGAAGGGGCTGGAGAGATGGCTCCGCGGTTAAGAGCACTGCCTGCTCTTTCAGAGGTCCTGAGTTCAATTCCCAGCAACCACATGGTGGCTCACAGCCATCTGTAGTGAGATCTGCTGCCCTCTTCTGACCAGCAAGCATAAATACAGAACACTGTATACATAATAAATAAATCTTAAAAAAAAAAAAAAAAAAGAATATGCACAGAAATTGCTTGTTGTGCCGGGGATTGCAGGAAACAAAACTGCGGCAGAATTCCTAAGCGGCCATCAGCGTGAGGAAAGTCTGAGTGTGCAGTCTCAGGAGGCGATGCCGTAAGGGACGAGCCCGTTGTGTCAGTCTAGGTAGATCTCAAGAGTATGCTGCTGAGCAAATAAACGCAAGACAGTACGCGCAGTGTATGCTCATCATACAAAACCGTTAGGATGTTAAAATAAGTTCACGTATTTCCACCTCTTACATCATAGCGTGTGTTGCAGATGCCTGGGCATGCTCAGCCTTCCACTCAGGGGATGGGTTACGTCTAAGGAAAGAAAAAGAAATGCGGTTGGGGAAGAGCGCCCAGTGGATTTGAAATGACTCTGTTCTTAAAACTCTGTTAGGGAAGCTGGTGAGGTGACTCGGCCCTGCAAGCCTAGTAACCTGAGCTCAGTGCATGGAACCAGCATAGAGTGGAAGGAGAGAACTGACTCCGTCAAGTTGTCCTATGACATACACATGTGTGCATGCGTGCGCTCACACACACACACACCACAATAAAAGTAACAAATGATTTTTTTAATTCCATGATGAAGACGAATAATATTCATTGACGCTCAGTGCTGTAATCTATATAATTGCAATGCTATGTCACTTTTAGAAACAGATGACCTGGAATAGTTGTTCCTGGCATTTCCAGGAGTGTTGAGTCCATGGTTGCTTAGCTCTGCATCCAGGCCGCGTGCTTCCCAAGCTCCTCTTGCTTCCAGCCCCTTCCTGCTTTGCCATTTGTATTGTTGACTGACACATTTCTCAGAAGGTGAATGACTGAGTAGCCAGTCTGCAAAATGCTCATGCTCTTTCTACTAGAGTCTCACACGCGCCTCTGTGCAGCAGAAACCGAGGTGAAGGATGGGCGCCATGTGTGCTCGGCCTTCCTGGCAGTCCCAGTAATGTGAACACCAAGGCGTCGTCGTGGTAGAGATTTTGTATTCACCTTTTGTCGTGCTCTTGCTGCAGCCCCGGTTCGGATCCCGGGACAGGGAAGGGGTGTTGGCGAAGAACTGTCCAACTACCAGATGAGTTTCACACAAGTGGCCAGCCCGAATAGCTCTAGCTGCTATCTCTATTTAGACTTCAAAAACAAGCGTGTTTCCCACACCATCCGGCACTAACTTCCAGTGAAAACAAATGTGTCAAGTATGTTTTTCCCAATTTTTACATCAAAACAGCTTTTATTTTTTTAATTTATTTTTTTAAAATTATCTTTTCTCGTTTTACATACCAATCCCAGTTCCCACTCCCTCCCCTCCTCCTGCTTCCCCTACCTTTCCCCTTACCCCACCCCTCAGAGAGGGTAAGGTTTCCCATGGGGAGTCAACCAAGTCTAGTACACTGCCTTAAGGCAGGACTAGGCCCTCCCCACTACATCTAGGTTGAACAAGGTATCCCTCCAAAAAGAATGGGTTCCCAAATGCCAGTTCAAGCAGTAGGAATAGACCCTGGTGCCACTGCCAGTGGCCCGCAATCTGCCCCAGCCATGCAGTGTCACCCACATTTTGAGAACCTAGTTTGGTCCTATGCTGGTTCCCTCCACTGTCAGACCTGAGTCGGTGCGCTCCCATTAGCTCAGGTCAGCTGTTTCAGTAGGTATCCCCACTATGGTCTTGACCCCTTGTCTCTTATTATTGTTCCTTTCTCTCTTCAACTGGACTTTGGATCCCAGTGTTACACTGTGGATCTCTGCTTCCATCAGTTGCTGAATGAAGGTTCTACGATCACATTTAAGATAGTCATCAATCTGACTACAGGGCCAGGCCAGTTCAGGCATCCTCTCCACAACTGCTTAGGATCATAGCTGGGATCATCTTTGAGGATTCCTGGGAATTTCTCTAGTCCCAGGTTTCTTGCTAGCCCCATAATGGCTCCCTCAGTCAAGATATCTCCCTCTCTGTCCTTCCTCCATCAGGCCCATCTGGTTCCCTCAAGTTCTCCTCCCCTTCTCCTTCTTCCCTCCTCCCCTTCCGCCCACCCCCATGCTCCTAATTTTCTCAGGAGATATTGTCTATTTCCCCTTCCCAGGGGGATCCATATATGTTTCTCTCAGGGTTCTCCTTGTTACCCCATTTCTCTGGAGTCATGTACTGGAGGCTCATTATCTTTTGCTTTACACCTAATATCAACTTATGAGTGAGTCCATACTGTGCTCATCTCTCTGGGTTTGGGTTACCTCACTCAGCGTAGGGTTTTTTTCCTAGCTCCATCCATTTGCATGCAAATATCAAGATGTCATTGTTTTTTACTGCTGAGTAGTACTCCATTGTGTAAATGCACCACATTTTCGGTATCCATTCTTTGATTGAGGGGCATCTAGGTTGTTTCCAGGTTCTGGCTATTATGAATAATGCTGCTATGACCATAGTTGAGCAAATACCCTTATAGTATGATTGAGCATCCTTTAGGTATATGCCCAAGAGTGGTATTGCTGGGTCTTGAGGTAGACTGATTCCCAGTTTTCTGAGACACCGCCACACTGCCAAAGTGGTTGTACAAGTTTGCACTCCCACCAGCAATGGAGGAGTGTTCTCCTTTCTCCACAGCCTCTCCAACATAAGTTATCACTGGTGTTTTTGATCTTAGCCTTTTTGACCGGTGTAAGATGGTATCTCAGAGTTGTTTTTTTTTTTTAAAAAAAATTCTTAAAATACATGGTGTTTCTTTTTATTATTATTATTAAAAATTTCCGCCTCCCTTTTTCCTCCCCCTCCCCCCCGTTCCCCACGCCCCACTCCCCTCTTCCTTCTCTGCAGTCCGAAGAGCAGTCAGGATTCTCCGCCCTGATTTGCATTTCCCTGATGGCTAAGGATGTTGAACATTTCCTTAAGTGTCTTTTGGCCATTTGAGATTCTTCTGTTGAGAATTTTCTGTTTAGATCTACACCCCTTTTTAAATTGGATTATTTGGTATTTTGATGTCTAATTTCTTGAGTTCTTTATCAGTCCTCTGTCTGATGTGGGGTTGGTGAAGATTTTCTCCCATTCAGCAGGGCTGCCTTTTTCTCTTATTGACTGTGTTCTTTGCTTTACAGAAACTTCTCAGTTTCAGGAAATCCCATTTATTTATTGTTGCTCTCAGTGTCTGTGCTACTGGTATTATATTTAGGAAGTGGTCTCCTGTGCCCATCTGTTGAAGGATACTTCCCACTTTCTCTTCTATCAGGTTCAGTGTGGTTGGATTTATATTGAGGTCTTTGATCCATTTGGACTTGAGTTTTGTGCATGGTGATAGATATGGATCTATTTTCATTCTTCTATTGTTGATATTCAGTTATGCCAGCACCATTTGTTGAAAATGTTTTCTTTTTCCCATTGTCTAATATTATCTTCTTTGTTAAATATCAGGTGTTCATAGATGTGTGGATTAATATCAGGGTTTTTGATTCGATTCCATTTTTATGCCAGTACCAAGCTGTTTTCATTACTGTAGCTCTATAATAGAGCTTGAAGTCTTGGGTTTTTTGTTTTTTCAAATGAAGTTGAGTATTGTTCAAAACAACTTTTAAACCAAAAACAACACTCAGCATTTGGCTAAATATCAAACCAGATACATCCTGTCCTTGCATAGGCACACATTCTCAGGAGGAATGAAGTTGTTCAAAACTTAACAAACATATTTACAGAAATAGGGTGATTTGCCATAAGCTGCTAGCATACAGTTAGCTTGTGTTTCTTTGATTGCCCGTTAACTCTTACGGCCTCCGATCCTGTTAGCACTGAACCAGAAGGGTTTCCCAGAGTCTGGGGTGACAGCAGGTGTTTCCAGAGAAAACCTGAGAAGCCTAACTTTAGCTGCTTTAGTGTGAGAAAGTGGGTGGTGTTTCTGGGAATAATGACATCTGACCCGTAAGTGGCTGCCAAAGTAGAATCGAAAACCGCTCAGAGAATCATCAGCGTCGAGAGATGAGAGCGTGAAGGCTGTGACGTCATGCCGTATTCTGTACCCTCCCGAAGTCCACTGGTCCTTGCCGACTGAAAGGCCGTCTCCATGGCTCTTGCCTCGTGGAGACCCGTAGGCCCGTTGGGCAAGCACTCATGCTGATCTGAATCTCGGCCACACAGCTCCCAACAGCCTGTGAGAGCCCAAAGTGTTATCTCGCGTCTATTTAGTGTTTGCAAACTAGTTACAAATCTGAAGCATTTTATATCCCTCAAAAGTTCAAACTTTTCGTTCCTAGAGGGTTTCTCTCTTCCTGTCGCATACTTTAGGCATGTGACCATCGGGCAAACAAATTTCGACCAAGATCCAAAGGACTAAGTGGTCTGCTGAGCCTTAGAAAGAACAGCAGCAGAGAACTGGGGTATCTCCTAGGTCAGGTTAGAGCCTTTCGACGAGGTCCGGCCCCGAAGAACTGCGTGCCCTGTGGTCTAGCCATCACAACCAGATTAGCGGCCGAAACACAGCTTTTTAAAATCCACTGGGCACATTTTTTTTTATTTGTGTCCACCTTGCAACTTAGATGTAAGAGATTCACCTGTCTTGAGTTATGGCAATTAGGTGACATTTGGTTTGTAGTACAAAAATGTCACTCATAAGGAGGTCTAAGTTATACTCTTTAATGATTTTTTAAAAAGGAACAAGAAAGTGTAACATGAGTCTTAAGCCTCCAACAATTATATTTTCTCTTGAAATTTTCGTTGAAAAATTATTTACCTGGGAGGCTGAGGCAGAAGTCACAGTTTGGGGTCTGTTTTGGCAGCCTCTACCGAGGCTCTGTTGCAAAACAAAAACTGTTACCAGGGAGGTGTAAGTTACGGGTAGAGCGCATGCCCAGAAGACATGAGGGCTGTTACTTCATCCTTAGCTTTTCCATATGAAAGTGTCTGCAGCACATTTGTCATCTGGAATAAAATGCCGTCCTGTTCAGCAATGATGCTCCAGCTCCCAGGTGGTGCAGCTCCGAACGCGGCTGCCACGCTGAGATTGCTTTCTCTTCTGGACAATACTCCAACTCCTTCTCAGAGTCTGTGGTCACTCGAGTGCCATCTTTGAGAATAGTCTCGCAGTGACACAGTCTAGGTCACTTTGAAAAGGTGTCTTCTCTTCAGCTCTCTATTTGAGGATATACCTAATTTTAATAGTGTAAGCATCAGGGTATATGCTTAACTGTATTGATTTTGAATTTAAAAATTATATCTGTTGAATATTTCCCACACATTTGCTTTTGTGGCTTGCTGGTTTGTTTTGTGTGTCTCTGTGTGTGTATATGTGTCTCTGTGTGTGTGTCTGTGTCTGTGTGTGTATGTGTCTGTGTGTGTATGTGTCCAT
Organism: Alexandromys fortis; assembly: GCF_014885135.2. Taxonomy (NCBI): domain Eukaryota; kingdom Metazoa; phylum Chordata; class Mammalia; order Rodentia; family Cricetidae; genus Alexandromys; species Alexandromys fortis. The sequence goes on from NW_026068101.1 coordinate 1,183,183, forward strand.
GTGTGTGTGTGTATGTGTGTATGTATCTGTGTCTGTGTGTCTTTGTCCGTATGTGTCTGTATGTGTATCTGTCTGTCTGTGTGTCTCTGTATGTGTGTGTGTATCTGTGTGTGTGTCTGTGTGTGTGTGTGTATCTGTGTGTGTGTGTCTGTGTATGCCATCTGTGGACTTCACTAATCTGTTGACAGAAATGGAAACTGAGCCCTGTGTCTGGGAGCAGACCCACAGTGGCTGTTAGAAACAGTTCCCACAACCAACTACACTTAGTTATCATAATTCTGTGGATTCAGTGACCAGGAGTAAAATAATAAAAGTCCATTTTAAAATGTGTAGAGCCTGAATTTTTATTTAAAACAGAAGTCACTTGTGGGGCCTGGAGGTGGTTCAGGGGTTAGAAGTGCTTACTAATCTGAAGACTTGGTTCTCAGCACAGTGAGGTGGCCGACAGCCTTATCCAGCCCTGCTGGGTCTGATTCCTCGAGCTCCTATGGGCACCTGCATTTATGTGAAAATACCCATATATAAACATACACTGTGCATATAATTTAAATCTTAAAAAACTTAAAAAAAATCAAAGATCCTTTGTAGTCTGACAAGGTGGCACTGGCTGAGACTGGGGCCTGAATTCAGTCCCAGCCATGTTGTCCTCTGTCCTCCAAGTGCATGCACATCCCATGCACACCAACAAATACAAAATACATAGATCACATGCAATGATACTTAAAGTTTGAAAAATAAAGTTTAAGACAAGCTTTGCCAAGGTTTTAAAAGCCTTGCAAACTGTTGGTGACCCGGCACTGATGGCACATAACAATGTCATTCAAAGGTAAACCACTGTGGGGCTCTTGTGTCTTGGTCATTGAGGTCAAGGAAGTCATAGTAGTTTGAAACATTGCTTTAGCACAATAGTCACTTCCTGGTCTCTTTACTTCTAAACTTTGAGCTGATTTTTTTTTTAAGTCCTTCCCTCTCCCACCAAAAAAGTAACTAACTGGGTGAAGAGATTACAACTTACAGTTCCTCTGATTTATATTTAATGGTGGTTTTAGACTCTGCAAGAAAAGAAAAAATGATTAAAGTATGTTATTATATGCTTCACATGTAAATATAACATCATATTGACTGTTTCAGCGGGCAAGCCTTTAACAAGTAAGGAAGAAATCAAAGGGATTCCCTGGGCCTCCTGGACGTGTGTGAAAGGCCCTGAAGTGAGTGGGATTTGGCCCAAATATGCTGAGGTTATTGACATCAACTCGGTGGACGCCAATTATAGCAGTTCAGTGTTGGTGTCTGGAGATGATTTTGGACTGGTCAAATTGTTCAAATTCCCTTGTCTGAAAAAAGGTAAGGTCAAAGAGATGCTTCACTGGGTAAAGACATTCTCTGGATTCTAGACACTGCGTAGTTAGGTCTAGATGCTGTGTGGTTAGATCTAGACACTGCGTAGTTAGGTCTAGATGCTGTGTAGTTAGATCTAGATGCTGCGTAGTTAGGTCTAGATTCTGTGTAGTTAGGTCTAGATGCTGTGTAGTTAGGACTACATGCTGTGTAGGCAGGCAGTTTCCTTACCTTTTTACCAGACACTTGTTTTTCTCATCTACATTTATTCTTTACCTATTTTATATAGAATTGCTGTCCTATGTGATTTTGCAAACTTTAGTCAGAGTTTGTTAAGAGTTAATATCATGTGACTTCCAAGCCTGTGTTTCATATTTCCAAACAGTCACGTGTTACTTATGTTTATGGAAACAAATATTCATGAGTCATATTGGTTTTTTATTCCTTTAAAATATTATAATTTAACTTTTCATTTGTTTGTTGTTTTGTTTGCTTGTTTTCAAGACAGGGTTTCTCTGTGTAGCTCTGGCTCTCCTGGTACTCAGTCTGTAGATCGGGCCGGCCTCCAGCTCACAGAGATCCACCTGCTGTTGCTTGCCAAGTGCTGGGATTAAAGGTGTGGACCAGCACCGCCTGGCTGTAATTAACGTTTTGTGTGTCCACCTGCTTGCACTTATACAGTAAAGAGAAGCATTTCTCCTCAGACATCACTGATAAAAGTGACAGTTCTCCTGTGGACTCCTTGTCACAGTCCCAATGCTATGGGCCCCTTTTCAGAGGACTGGTTTTGCAAGATTTTTTTAGAGAGAAATCGGACTGGAAGCAGCTGTCCTCGTACTCAGGTTTTGCCCTTCTAGAGACCATCTCAAGCTTAAAAGATGATGGGGTCACCTGGTCATGATCCTGTGCTTCACAAACTTAGAGATAGCCCCCCACAGACTCTCCTCCTCCTCCACTGTGCCCTGAAAGCTGGAGCTTGGGAGAGTTATCAGCGGGGTGGTTGCTGCCTGCAGACCTTCACCTGCATGCGTTTTTAAATGGCACAGGGAAGAGGGTGACAGGTGTAGTCAGAGAGTCATTTTCAGCTAGCTGGCAGCTCTGGACAGCGACAACTGCAGTACAAAAGGGAGCATAAAATGCACACAGACGCCACCGCACCTGCAGTAAACAGAACGCCGTCGGCTCAGAGAGCCTGACGCGCAAAATGATGGCAGTGTGCCAAACTCAAGTCTACACCACCCTGCCTAAGGGACCTTGTGGGTGATAGGGCATGACTTGTTCAAACTAATGTGCGTTTGAGAGTGAGTTGATTATATGAGAAAGTATCTGGGAATCAGAATTCAGGAAAATCACAGATAAAGTCAGAAGCAACTTACTGGTGTCCGCTGTCGGGACCCAAGGATGACGTGAACTCAGTAAGAGTCGCTGTCCTCTATGTATCTCCAAACCTTACGGGTGGACTCGGGTCTTAGGAAGAGAGAAGGGTGTGAGGGTCCATTATAAGAGCTGAGGAGGTGCTCTGAAGAGTGCTGTCAAAATTAGACACCCACGTGTGAGAAATACCCCGGTGGGAAGGCCCACAGAGGGCCACTGAGAGCTGGGTGACATATGGTGGGAGGTGAACCCCTCCTCGGCTCTTTGCCGAAGAGTCCAGGTCCACAGAGCAAACCGATTCTTCCTTGCATGGCGCACAGTTGATAATACTTGTGATTTTGCCCTGTGACCTTCAGGCTTTTTTTTTTTTTATTTTTGCCAAAACTACTGGGGAAAAAGTTAATAAAAGTATGTGGGAATCTTAGTAGGAATAAAAATTGATGAAACTTTGCTCTTTACAAACCAGTGGACTGTTATCAAATGGTTCTGAGTGTTGAGCCTGCAGAAAGATCAACATGAGCAGACACTGATGGCAGTGAACAAATGGAGGGGGGCTGAGCAAGCTTTACAATTTTCTGTTTGAAGCAAGCAGACCTCACAACCACGCAAATGTGACACATTTGGAATTACACTCAGTTAGATATAGGTACCCTGCAGTTAATGACAAGAACTGAATCGATATTTTTACACAGCCTGAGTAATTTGTTTCTCATTGCGGTCATTTTCAAATCCTTTGGAATCAGGATTGGCAATTTCTCCTGATGCCATATAGATCACATCCTGTGTGTGCCTGCCCCACCCTTGGGTCTCAGGTGGCATGCGGTGACAGACTGCTGTAAATTGGGGAGTATGGCCAGTCTCGGCCTCTGGAAGATGACTGTGACGCTGCGTGAGATAGGCTCTTCAGCCTTCACCTGCGAGACGCTGTGGCTAGAATTGGAGCCAAAAGAGATGATTGGTTTAGATAAAGCCAACGGTTTTATTGCTAGACCGGATGTGGGAATAGAGGGAGCAGAAAAAGAACCATTGAGAATGCCTCCTGAGTGTCAGGCTTGAGCAGTGAGGTCGGAGGAGGAGTGTTCTGAGAGACGGGAAAGCCGCTTGCTGTCTAGTGAAGGAGTACGGGCGTGGTCAGGGAGCCCTTCCGTCTGTCTCATCCAGGTTTCGAGGTGCCCATTAGACAACCAAAGAGCATGACTCTTGTCCCTCCAGGGAGTGTTCCAGGTTAGCAGTGAACAGTTGGTGCTCATGGGCACATGGAAAGATGTGAGCTATGGAAAAGGTCAACAGAGAAGAGACGAGAGCTGATACCCAAGCCCTCCACGGACAAATATCCACAGGAAGTCTCATCTAGTCTCTGCCCACCCCAAAGAAAGCTCTGGGACAGGATGCGTCTCCACTTACTGGACAAACATTTGTCAGGCGCTATGCTAGGGTGTGACAGTGCTCCAGTATATCAGCACAGGTCCCTGCTGCCATGGAACTTTGGTTCTGCTGCGTGGAGACAGTGGGTAGGAATGACAGACAAGCATGTCTGATGGTGAGAAATGCTGCCAAGTATAACAAAGGAGGTGACGGCAGAGAATGCTGGGCAGGGCATCATAGTGTAGTGCTTCTACTAATGCGAGCAAAAAGGACTCAGTGTGGGGCCTTCGTAGGCTAGACACCTGCAGCGCGAGAGCCAGGCATTCAGACATCCCAGGAAAGGGCATCATGAAGAAAAAACACCACTTACAAGGCCTGGACGTGGAGAACACTTAGGCACACTTAAAAAGCTGCAAAGGGGCCAGTGTGCCTGAAGCAACTAGACAAGGGAAGGTAGAACAGGGGGTGGAAGCAGAAAGAGACCCGGTTGCAGCCTACGGAGGGTGTATCAGTCACCAATCCTATATAGTATCTCTACCTCCACGTTTAGAGACTTACATGAGAAATGATCTCACAGGTTTTGTGGAGGTGGAGGGTGAGGTTCAGGTAGATAGAAGTGTGGGGATTTAATAAGCATCCTGCTGGGTGGTTCTAGTTCAAGTTCTCGTATGAGTTATAGTCATTTAGAGGCTAGGATGAGACTCGCAGGTGTGGCTCCCAGCTGGAGACCCTCCACAGACTGCCCTAGTGATCTTGGGACATGGCATGGCCCAAGAAAGATACACCAGAGGAATCCGTAATGGCTCCTGCCTCTTCCTTAGAGTCACACACTTTCACTTTTGCTACTTGTATTTGAATCCTACTTTTGTTGTTGTTGGGTTTTTTTATTTTTTATTTTTTTAATTTCCAGACAGGGTTTCTCCATAGCTTTTGGTTCCTGTCCTAGCACTAGCTATTGTAGACCAGGCTGGCCTCGAACTCACAGAGATCCGCCTGCCTCTGCCTCCCGAGTGCTGGGATTAAAGGCCTGTGCCCAGCTTGTTGTTGTTGTTTTTGTTTCATTTTTTGCAAAGCAGGGTTTCTCTGTGTAACAGCCCTGGTCACTCTGGAACTTGCTCTGAAGACCAAACTGACCTCGAACTCACAGAAATCCACCTGTGTCTGCCTCCTGCGTGCTGGGATTAAAGGCATGTGCCACTGACACTGGGCAAATTCTACTAAATTTTGTTTATATTTATTTTATTTATTCTTGGACATCTTCGTAACCCACTGAAAAGACAAGTTAAGCGGTCTATGTGGAGGGGAAAAGCTAGCCCCACGTTTTAGCATCCACACAGATGTAGGAAGGGTATTTTGTTTATTTATAGAGACTTGACCACTTTATCTTGCATTTAAATTAACAGTGGGTAAGATCTTAATTCTTACATTTGCTTTTAGAAGGCTTGAAGCAGTAAGCGCTAGTTGGAGCAGGTTTAACTGAGCCTTCAGCTGTAAAGCTTGGATTTGAAAGATACAACTTCAGATTAATACGTAATGGAATAACAGCTCTGGGGCATTTGGTCATTGCGTGTGTAAGATGTTTCTGATGTATTGGAAAGGTTGTACTTGGTGTGGATAGTAATGTGGTTGTTTCTTCACTACTGTTTTTAAAATCATAATTAATCTTAAAATACTGTTTCAGGAGCCAAATTTAGGAAGTATATGGGCCACTCTGCACACGTCACGAACGTCCGCTGGTCCCATGATTTCCAGTGGGTGTTAAGCACAGGAGGAGCGGATCACTCAGTGTTTCAGTGGAGGTTCATTCCAGAAGCAGTCAGCAATGGCATGCTGGAAACCACACCCCCGGGTAATCAACAGTCATAACTTTTCAATGTCTTTATTTTTCAGTGATCATTTTAAGGAATATTCCCAGTATCTATTCTGGAGCTAAATACCTAAGGTGATTTTTTTCAAAAATTCATTTATATAATAACTTTTTACTGTTAAAAAAAAAAAAAAAAAAAACCGCTTCTGAGAGGCCGGAGAGTTGGCTCAGTGGGTATGAGCACTTGTTGCTCTTGCAGAGAAACAGGATTCGGTTTCTAACACCCACGCGGTGGCTCACATCCCTATCTCCAGTTTCAGGGGATCCGACACCCTCCTCTGACCTCTAAGGGCAGCAGGCATGCATGTAGTACACATACCTACATGCAGGCAAAACACTCAAACACATAAAATAAATGTAAAACAAAAGGAAAAAACTTTGGAGTTTAGGTTAGTTAAGTGGTCCTCTTGGAAGGGTTTTGCTTATACGAAACTCAGCTGTGACTAGAGGTTCACACTGAAGAGGTAAGGCAACCTTTGAAGATGAGATGAAAGAAAACACTCTCGTCAGCCCCTCAGGGAGACTCGAGCAGTGGACCTGCTCAGTGTGTGAGATCAGAGGCAACCTTAGATGTGGAGAAGGGATTCAGACATTGCTCTACGATGTGGGCTCAGATGATCCATGTCAGCTTGATAGTCTTTTTATTGACATCTGTTTGAGGTGTCCACAGAGATAAGCAGGCAACAGACTAAGTAGCTATGCAGTTGGATACAGTGTGATTCTGTAGGGCCTTGACCGTGACTGTTTCTAATGCTTGGTGGGGATGTTTAAAAACTAAAGAGGATCTGGATGGTAGTAAGGTCTGGGAGTTTCCTTTAGCTCCACCTTTCTCTTTGGCAAATCCTACACTTTTTTATTTTACAAAGTAAGATTGAAAATCTAGAAATCCTACTACCTAATTAAAAAGGAAAAAGGGAATCAGGTGTCGTGGCACTTGCCTTCAATGCCAGCACGTGGAAAAGAGCTAGCCTCTGGAGTTCAGGGTCATCCTTGGGGCTAGCCTCTGGAGTTCAGGGTCATCCTTGGGGCTAGCCTCTGGAGTTCAGGGTCATCCAAGGAGCTAGCCTCTGGAGTTCAGGGTCATCCAAGGAGCTAGCCTCTAGAGTTCAGGGCCATCCTTAGGGCTAGCCTCTGGAGTTCAGGGTCATCCTTGGGGCTAGCCACTGGAGTTCAGGGTCATCCTTGGGGCTAGCCTCTGGAGTTCAAGACATCCCTGACTGCTTACTTAGCAGGCTCCAGGCCTGCTAAGCAAAAGCCTTTACTTTGATTTGCTGGGGGGGAAGCTACTTGAAATGTCCTGTCAATCATTAGCATCTCAGCATTTTCCTTGCCTCTAATGGGTTCTGTCTCTGCAGAAGGCGGCACCGATTCCTACAGTGAAGAATCTGACTCGGACTTGTCTGATGTACCAGAACTGGACTCTGATATCGAGCAGGAAGCTCAGATCAACTATGATCGTCAGGTCAGTAAGAAAGCACAAAAGCCAGGAGCTGGTTTGATTTTAGCATTGCATTGAAAATGGATAGAACTTAGGCAAAAGAAAAATGTCCATGTCTTGCCTTTGAGTGCAGATTAACAGTAAAGCATTTATCAGACCGTTAAATATTGAGTGAAAGGCTAGAGAGGCGCTGAGTGGTCAGAGAGCACTGGCTGCTCTCCCACGGGACCTGGGTTCAATTCCCAGCACCCACCACATAGTGATTCACAGTCATCTGTAGCTGCAGTTCCAGGTGGTCCAGAGTCCTCTCCGGTCTCTGTGGACACCAGGCACACAGTGGGGCAGCCACATGCATGCTGGCCAAACACTTTCACACATTAAATTCATTTCTTTTTTTTAATTTTTTTAATTTAATTAATTTATTTATTATGTATGCAACATTCTGCCTCCATGTATGCCCGCATGCCAGAAGAGGGCGCCAGATCTCATTACAGATGGTTGTGAGCCACCATGTGGTTGCTGGGAATTGAACTCAGGACTTTTGGAAGAGCAGGCAATGCTCTTAACCAATGAGCCATCTCTCCAGCCCCCCCAGACCTGTATTTCTGTATCCACTCAGATTTTATCAGGGCAGAGAGGAGGGACACTGCAAAGATCTAAATATTGNCCAGATCTCATTACAGATGGTTGTGAGCCACCATGTGGTTGCTGGGAATTGAACTCAGGACCTTTGGAAGAGCAGGCAATGCTCTTAACCACTGAGCCATCTCTCCAGCCCCTTAAATTAATTTCTTTATTAAGCGGAAGGGAGTTGCTAAATTTTCCCACCCAGTGCTGAGCATTTGGACTTTTTGATTCTGTCAGATAAAGCTTTACTATACGCATACCTGCATAGTTACTATTTTGCAAAGAAAGATGCATGTGAAATACAAGTTTTTCTCATTTCCTTAACAAATCATAGAAGTGTACATCTTTAAGATGGACCATCTAAGAATGGTGGCCTGTGTGTGAGCTGTTGTCCTCATTTCTTGCTCAACAGCCATTTCCTGTTTATGGAAGGAAAACCCAACTACAATGTGTATTCTCTCTCTAGTAAGAACCTACTGCTAGCACAATATTTGATTAATGGCATCCAGTTCCCCCACAAAAGCTAACATCACTTTAGCAGAAATCAGGGACTGTTGAAGCAACGCTTCAGAGGAATCTTGACATAGTACCACACATCATGGTGATAGCTACAGAGGTCCGATTTTCTCCCCTGGCATTTGTATAAGTAACATGTTTATAGGTGTGTGGTTGTAGAATATTATTTTAAGGTGTGTTACATTTGTTTATGCCCTGGAACATGTGTTTGATGATGTAAAGATGTGTTGCTTTTGTTTATGCTGCATTTGTTTAACTCTGTGAAGCTGTGATGCTTTGCCTGTCTAAAGCATCCGGTGTTCTAATAAAGTCTGATAACTGGATTCTGCAGTATGAGCACTAGGAGGGAGGGAAGGGAACTATGGCTGAGAATCTCACACACACACTAAGCAGGGTAACGAAACTTAAGCAAACAGATGTAAGATCCGGGAGAGGCTGCCATTTTGTTTAGTTGGAGGACTTTTATTTTATGGTGCTGGGAAGCAGGGGCAAGGTATGACTGTTGAAACCCAGGCCTTGGACTGGCTTATCGTCTGTGACTTATTCTTCAGTGCCCTCACACGTATTGATTTACAACAGACCCCAAGTTATTCCTGAGTAGAGACTTTTATTCTGTTCTACAGATGGGAAACTGAGGCCTATGACGGTATAACCTATGATCATCTAAGCATTAGAAATGCCCCGGAGCTCAGTGCTCTGAAATAAACAGTTGATGACGGATAGGAGAATCATGGCTTCAGATGGATAGTTGTCTTCGACTGAGAATTAGAGTTTACTACATCTTAAGCAGCAAAACAGCTGTTGACATCTTCTTTGATACCTTAGGTCAAGTCCTAAGAGGAAACGTTATTATAGCTTTATTTCCTGATTTTTATAGCAATCTAGTTGATGGAATTGTTGTGGGACTCTTTCTGGAATAAGCGCGCTGACACTAGTGAGAGGGAGGAGAGGAAAAGTCCCCAGTGGAGCGAACCCACACTGGCTCTAGTTTGTATTCCCATTTATATCCTAAAACCACATTGTGGGGTGGACAAGCAAGGGACATTTTACAGAAGCTCAAGAGGCAATCAGCAGGCTGCTGAGGGCACTGACCCGTTGTTTCGGCTGTTCCTCCAGGGCATTCTGGTCCAGGTAGCAAGGGAAATCACACTTGGCACATAACAGTGCATGGGCAAATCAATAAATCAGTATTAATAACTGGCCTTTATCTTATTCTACTTCAAAATGAAAATTTCCTTTCCTGAATATGAGAAATTACTGATAGTGTTTTCTTTCAAATGTGTTAAAGTGGTTTTTGAGAATAAAACAGAGAGGTAAATATCAGACTAATTATTATGTACGTTTAAACTGTAGAAAATGCTTGGATTGGACCAATAGAGTTTCAGACTCAGATATGTCAAAGTCCATGAGGCCAGGAAGGAAGGAGGTCCCAAAAAACAATTCTAGAGGAAAAGTTACTCAGAAAGCTCCTGTCTTACAAATGTCAGAATCAGCATGGATTTCTTGCTTTGTGGAAGCAAAATGTATTTCATTAATAAGTCCTTTTCTTTCTTATTTATTAGAACATCAACTTCCTTTATTTTCGGGATATAATTACCTAAGAAAGCAATAACAAATCAAGGGAGAAGAGAACATTATTTTAAATCTCAGGTTCTTGAAAGATGTCTTGGTAGGTTGGTTCCATTATGGGAAGGAATATTGAACCTTTGCATATTGTACTGAAGTACGAGGCGGTCTCCCTGCGATGCCCGTTCAGAAGTCTGGGGTGCTGGCTAAACTTTTCTCTTGTGCTTGCAGGTTTACAAAGAAGATCTACCTCAGCTAAAGCAACAAAGTAAAGAGAAAAACCATGCAATGCTCTCCCTCAAGCGGGAGAAGGCTCCCGAGGACAGCCTGAAGCTCCAGTTCATACACGGGTAGGTGGCCTGCCCTGGGGGCCCTGACGAGCGTGACATCGGTGGGTCTTACCGCCAGGCCAGAGAGCCCCCTCTTTTAAATGCTTCCTGTCCAAGTTACACCCCTTGCCTGTGGTGACATCTTGGCTGACTCTGTCAAGCTTTGCTGGACAGAGCTGTGGCCCTGGCAAGCTTTCTGTGCTCTAGCTACGATGGCTGCCAGAGTCTGTGTCACCACTGTGTCTGCATTCTTGAGTCCCCAGCCCTCAGCCTCGCTTCCCTAGGTTCACTCTGGGGCAATGATTTCTTCAGATATGTTTTGCATATGCACAAGATCTCTTTTGTAAAATTATATAGATAGCAAACTGACACCTAGGTATTTCATTGTCAGCTTAAATCCTTGAGAGGAATATAAACGTATCTGGTCATTTAACTGTAGCCAGCAGAACCCAAATGCCATGTTCCATTCCTGCTACTGTCAGCTTTTAAATTACAGGAATAACTATTTCTCTCATGATATTTTCTGTTTTGTTTTTTGGTTTTTTAAAATTGGTTTTATTGAGCTATACATTTTTCTCTGCTCCTCTCCCTGTCCCCCCCCCCCCCAATGCTCTCCCAAGGACCCATTGCTCCCAATTTACTCAAGAGATCTTGTCTTTTTCTACTTCCCATGTAGATTAGATCTATGTGTCCCTCTTAGGATCCTCATTGTTGTCTCAGTTCTCTGGGATTGTGATTTGTGGACTGGTTTTCTTTGCTTCATGTTTAAAAACCACTAATGAGTGAGCATATGTGATAATTGTCTTTCTGTGTCTGGGTTACCTCACTCAATATGATGTTTTCTAGCTCCATCCATTTGCCTGCAAATTAAAATGATGTTAATTTTTTCTGCTGTGTAGTACTCCATGTGTAAATGTACCACATTTTCCTTAGCCATTCTTTGGTTCAGGGGCATTTAGGTTGTTTCCAGGTACTGGCTATGACAAACAAAGATGCTATGAACATGTCCTTGTGGCATGACTGAGCATCCTTTAGATATATACCCAAAAGTGGTGTTGCTAGGTCTTGAGGAAGGTTGTTTCTTAATTTTCTAAGAAATCGCCACACTGACATCCAAAGGGGCTGTACCAGCTTGCATTCCCACCAGCAGTGCAGGAATGTTTCCTTTACCCTACAGCCTCTCCAGCATGAGTTGTCATCAGTGTTTTTGATCTTGGCCATTCTTACAGATGTAAGATGGAATCTCAGAGTTGTTTTGATTTGCATTTCTCTGATGACTAAGGATGTTGGTCATTTCCTTAAGTGTCTTTCAGGCATTTTAGATTCCTCTGTTGAGAGTTCTCTGTTCACGTCTGTACTCCATTTTTTTTTATTGGATTATATGTTCTTTTGATGACCAATGTCTTGAGTTCTTTGTATATTTTGGAGATCAGACCTCTGTCTGATGTTAGATTAGTAAAGATCTTTTCCCATTCTGTAGGCTGTCGTTTTGTCTTGTTGACCGTGTCCTTTGTTTTACAGAAGCTTTTCAGTTTCAGGTGGTCCCATTTATTAATTGCTTCTCTCAGTGTCTGTGTTACTGGGGTTCTATTTAGGAAGTAGCCTCCTATGCCAATGCATTCAAGTGTACGTCCCACTTTCTCTTCTATGAGGTTCAGTGTGGCTGGCTTTATGTTGAAGTCTTTGATCCATTTGGACTTGAGTCTTGTGCATGGTGATAGATATGGATCTTATCATGATATTCTCTATCATTCATATTTTATGCAAATGTCCCTTATAATTTTCCTATGAGATTGTACCTTAGTATATGTTTGAGAGTTTTTTTTAACACTGTATCATACCATCTACAAGGAAATGAAGTCTAAGCATGGAAACCAATGCATAGTAGAACACATACATGCTCACAGAATACTCGTGCAAATGTGTGCACACATATGTGCATGCAAATATGACATAAAATGAAAATAATGCTAAGACAGCATGGCTTGTCTGAAATAAGATGTGTTGAGTGTGTAAAATAAACTTCTATTTTAAAGAAGTAGAAGAAGAAAGCATAGTCTGTCTTGTTAACATCCTTTTATATGTTGATATGATGATTTAAATGAGTTGAGTTAAAAGTTCTGAAATTAATTGATTTTTTTAGATAATCACTCTGTGGCCCAGGCTAGCTTCAGACTTGTAGAATTATCCTGTCTTAGCTTCCTCAGTGCTATGTAATATTCTTCTAGGGATGCAAAAGGCCAGACCTGATTAAAAACAGATAAATGCATGTTTATTGGGCGTTGTTCCTAGATGGGCTCACCAGTCCCAAAGAACAGGGCCAGAGACCAGGCTAAGGCAGGGAGGGTTTACAGACCTTAGGCGAGAAGTGACGGCATCCAGCCAGGAGCTGAGGCTGTGCATTTTGACAAGTATGGTCAAAAGCTAAATCCCTGACCAGGCACTTGGGTGAAGTGTCAGAAAGGCGGTTTCATCGGCTTCCAGAAATGTGGAACTGGGTTTTGGCGCCATTCCTTTGTTCAGAGTTCTCTCTCAGTGTGGGCAGTTGGGGGAAGTGGGGCAGAAAGGCTTTGCCAGCTTGTGCAGGGGCGAGCAGGGGTTCCATCCAAACACTATGCAATAATAAAGTATTGTTACCTATTTGGCGCACATATTTCTGTTAGACAGTAGTATTGATAATTTTTAAAATTCAGTTACTGGAAAAACTGACCAAATATTAATATATGTAATTGCTAAGCAAAACTTTATTTGAACATTGTTTTAATAAGATGGTGTGTGCATGCGTGCGTGTGGATGGATGTGGGGAGGGGTCAGAGGTCGACATAGTTGTCGTCCCCAGCCATCCTCCCCATCAGGAGTTCTTAGTGCTGTGACTCTTTTTTATAGTTCCTCTTGTTGTGGTGACCCCCAGTCATAAAATTATTTCATTTTCTACTTCATGACTATAATTTTGCTAGTTGTGAATTGCAATGTAAATATTTTTGGAGACAGGGGTTTGCCAAACTGGTCAAAACCCACAAGTTAAGAACGCTGCTCCGCGTTATCTTTCAAGGCAGAGTCTCCTCCTGATCTGAGGGTTGCCTCCTGGATAGTCTGGCTGGCAGTGGCCTCCGGGAATCTGCTTGTGTGTGACCCAGGCTGGGGCTCGAGCTATGAGCACTGACCACAGCACATCACTGCTTTCATGAGTGCTGGAATCCGAACTCAGGGACACAGGCTTAGACAGCAAGCATTGACTGAGCCGTCTCTCCCAACCCATAATAAGGCTTTCCATTTCAGAGAGCTCTGTGTATATTATTTATGGATAGGATGCGGCAGAGTTTAGCACTGAGTGTATGCCAACTTTTTAGCATTTTAAAAAATAGATGAAGGCGTTGAGTTGTCATAAATTAATAGGAAAGGCCACAATCGTAATGTTTTCCAATTCTCTAATCTCTTCTTGTAACATTTTGATTTTGATATCACAAAAATGCTAATTCACCTATATTATTTGATAAAGTATCTGTTTAATTTTGCTAAACAATGCATTAGCACTCGATTTACAGAAGAATGCATTAGCCCATAACTAAGAGTCATTCCCCAGATGTGGTAGGACACACCTTTCATTCCGGTTCTTACTCTGGAGGCAGAGGCAAGAATAGCTCTGTAAATCTGAGGCCAGCCTGGGCTACACAGCGAGTTAGGACATACAGAACTACACAGTGAGACTGTATCAAGAAAATGAAAAGAAGTTATTCCGTTGTGTTTGGAATTGTCTTGCTTTGGTGCCCCAAAGGTACCATACGCCAGTGGGCTAGATGGAAGACGGAAAAAGTAAGCCTGAGCCTCATTCTAGACCTGACAGAAGAAGGCTTGGATTGATTTGTTAATTTGTTGGCTTGTTTTGAAACAGTCTCATGTAGTCCAGGCTAGTCCTAAACTTGCTATGTAGCTGAGGATGACCTTCTTATTTTTCTACATCTCCCTCCCAAGTGCTGGGACCAGATGCACAGAATTGCTTTTAGCAAAGAACATAGATAGTAGTTGAAGGTCTGGGCGCAGATGCTGTGAAAATAACCAGTCTCCCTGTGCCTCAGACACAGCTCGCGTCAACACAGTTGCTTTGCCTGCTTCATCCGCGTGCTGCTCAGTCACCCACTGCGCTTCAGTTACAGGGGCTACGACTGCAGGAACAACCTGTTCTACACACAAACCGGAGAAGTGGTGTACCACATCGCCGCCGTTGCCGTGGTGTACAACAGGCAACAGCACACGCAGAGGCTCTACCTAGGCCATGACGATGACATTCTCAGCCTGACCATCCATCCAGTGAAGGACTACGTGGCCACCGGACAGGTGTGCTTCTCTCCTCGATGACCAGAGCCTAGCAGAAGAGAAAGGGCAGTTAATGTCTAATCCAGTGTGCCTAGAGTAGAAAAATGTGTTTGGTAGGAATGCATAAGGCATGAAGCTGGATGTTCTGAGAACACTGAGGAGGCAGGGGAGGGGCGCGGGGGTCAAAGTTATGACAGAAACACAGCAAGGTGGAGAGATGGAGTGGTGTCCTCAAAAACCCCTTAATAGGGAGCCATGTGCTGGGCTCGCATCTGCCAAAACCCAGCTCGAGGCCGCAGTGAGGTTCTTCGATGCCTCAAGCCTGTTTCCTCATCTGGAGAATCTGGGCTGGACCAAACTGTGTCAGGTTGTCTTTCCAGCTTACAAATAATGTGTGTTGCTTTATTTCTGAGCTGTGCTTGATTGGGAGAAGCTATGCTATCCTCAGTACCATGGATGCCTGCTTAACACCACACATCCTATTGCTGCAGGTCGGAAGAGATGCCGCTATTCATGTATGGGACACACAGACTCTAAAGTGTCTGTCCTTATTGAAAGGGTACCACCAGAGAGGAGTGTGCGCTCTGGATTTTTCAGGTAAGCTCTTGCTAGTAGCACAGAATATGGCTAATTTAAAAAAAAAGAAATCCCCCCTACCTGATTGCATTCTGAGGGCAGCAAGGGAAGCTGTTTGCATGCCACCTCCGAGCCTGAGACGGGAAGCCACGTATGAGCACCTCGCCAGAGAACGTGGCCTTTGGGCCACGCGTCCTTTCCTTGTCCCTTTCGGTTCCCTCCCAGGTCAGCACCAGGTCACATGGAGCTGGGCATCCACTTGTGTGAGGGAAGTCTAGGGCAGCTGCCTTCGTGGAGAGTCTTAGCTGCAGATGCCTAGCAGTCATGAAGAGCATCAGATTTAAACCAGACATGTGGACTGGCCCCGTAATCACAACCGTCGTGAGGCGGAGGCAACAAGGGATTGCTCTGAGCTGGAGGCAAGTGTGCGCTGTGCAGGGAGCTCCAGACCAGCCTGGAATGCAGCGTGGACCACAGCTCAGAAAGCAAAACATCAGTTCATCAGTTTTCTCTCCAAATAAGCATTGCTTCCGACAAAATATAAAGAGCTAGAGAGGGGGCTACCTACAGACGGCACTTTACAAAGTTGGTATTTTGGAAACAAATTTTATATTTGGAAAGAAGAATTTCCAAATTAAGTTATGAACTCAGCACCATAAAATCCTTTGGTAAATGCTGCTGTCTTTACAGTAAGTTTGCTTGAAGCTAGAATTACATAGTGGAAATCTACTACAGGGGATAGAGAGATGGCTCAGTGGTTAAGAACACTGACTTTATTTTGAAGGATCCAGGTTCAATTCCCAGCACCCACTGGGAATAGGCAGCTCACAAATGTCTAAAACTCTAGTTCCAGGGGATCCAACACGCTTTCTGGCCTTCATAGGTATCAGGCATGCACATGGGGTGCATAAATACATAGAGGCAAAAGACCCACACACCCACAATAGAGAACTATGTTTTTAAAAAAGAAAGTCTATTACAGATGTTACTACCTAGAAAAATTTAAACATTTCATTGTAGAAATTAGGTCAATAAAAAAGCAAATCCTAACCTTTCAAAATAAATTTGATTGTGTAATTTCCTTTTTCTAACTAGCATTCAGGTATTTCAAATGTACAACAGCAGTAACTAAATTTACAATCTCTTCCTGTTGTCCCTCCCCCTCTCTTTCCCCTCTTACCTTGTCATGCTACTTTAATGCTGCTGGGGCAATCCCTCACTGATAGAGAGCACTTGGCCAACATCAGCACAATAATAAATAGAGAAAAAAAATGGAAGTTTTTGGCGGAAATTTCTGTCTCACCTGCCAGTTCCCAAATAACTGGTGCAGAGGCTTAATATTAATTCTAAATCCTCAGCCAATAGCTCAGGCTTGTTACTAGCTAATTCTTACATATAATTAACCCATTTCTATTCATCTATGTATTGTCACGTGGCTTGTGGCTTTACCTGTCCTCCAGCATGTCTTGCTCTCTCTGTGTCTCCTGGAGACTCCCCTGAGTCCACCCTTCCTCTTCCTATCATTCTCAGTTTGGTTTTCCTGCCTAACCTTATTCTGTCCGGCTATTGGCCAGTCAGCTTGCCTATTAATCCAATCACAGTGATAAATCTTTACGATGTGAAAGGGAATTGTTCCGCAGCATTTCCCCCTTTTGTCTAAATAAAAAGGAAGGTTTTAACTTTAACTTAGTGAAATTATATACAATAAAAACAGTTATCAAGTAAGAATGACAGTCTATTTGTCTTTGGCAAAATTAGAGAAAACACTCTATTATCTGTCTTATCTTTGTGAGTCTAAAGTTTTATACCTAATTTGCTTTCTATTATAACTAAGAAAAACTGTAATTATAGCTATCAAAGACCTCAGAAGGATAAATTGTTACCTAATGACAGGGACATCAGGCTGCCTGGACAGTCACCCAAAGTTCCTCTGTATGTTGGGGTATCCAACTCTGACCTATGGGCCTAGCATGTCTGACAGACTTTCCTGTGAAGCAGGGAATGTTGAAGGACTTCCCTAGCTTGTCTTGGCAAAGTTTGGCAATCACTTTTTTTTTCTTGCTGATCCAGGTTGGACAGTATACTGTCAGCAATTGAGGCAAGGGTGTAGCATGAATAATAAAAAACTCAGAGACAGGTATTAGGACTCAACCTGAAGATCAGAAAAGCAAAGCAGTCAGCTACTGACTCACCTCTACCACAAAACAAAAATGGGCAATCCTGCCTCAATGAATCCTCAGATTTTATATTCCTCTCTAGTGCTGGGATTAAAGTGTGCACCAACACTGCCTAGCCCCTACAGCTAACTACTGTGACTGCTGGGATTAAAGATATGTGTAACTACTGTCTGGCCTGTATAGCTGATTAGTGTGGCTGATTTGCACTGATCTTCAGGCAAGCTTTATTTATTAAAATGAATAATATACCACTATATAAAGTAGTTTCTTTGCCCAGTGGATAGCTTTTGCCACAAAGAAAGCAAACTCCATAAGGGATATCTTCAATGCCCATTATCTTTCCTAAAGTAAATTTGTGCTGCCAGAAGCAGACATGTCTTACTGTAATGGAAAGCATTATGTTATTACACACATTAAATGCTATATTTTGTAGGTGTTTGAAGACCTTATATCATCTCAATATATCTGTGTATGACCTTGAAAACATACCTAACATGACTATAAGTTTGACTATTATAGATGACTATTAATCTTTAGTTTTTAAGTATACATTACATTTTTAAATAAGCTACATAAACACAATACCCCAAACAAGAGTAGAATCATACATATAGTATAACAAAATTAACTTTAAATTTATAACAATAAAAAAAAATCCATAGCAGTGTAAAATATTTTGAGATTAATAGTTGATTTTTTGGATTAAGGTATTCAATAATCTACCTTTTATCTTATCATTTCTATATTATATTCCCTCTTTTCCTTTGGAAAGAAATCTTTGAATTTAACTCTTTTGTTTAGCCTTTTTCCTCACCATGACCAATAACAACTTATAATCAATACCCCTTAAATGATGACAAATGTCTAAAACCCATCTTTTGGGAACATGAGCATTGTTTTCTCTAGAGAGCTTTCTGTTGTCGGGTGGCACTGGTAACCTTTGGGGGAACCTTGAGAAAATCAGAACAATTGTTAGGTCTTGGTTGGAATTATTTATGAGGCTGGATCAACTCAGTCAGCAACCTTGAAGCTATTCTGGATGCTGGATCACCTGGTCCATCAGTTTTCATTAGTGTCTGGTCCCCTTGCTCTGAAAATACACAAACTTTAAAGGTAACATCCGTATCTGTATTAATACAAGAATAGACTGAACATTGTACACAAGACAACCAAAGACAATTTGTTGTTTTATTCTTAAGCAGGTTAAATATATATCATGTGTCTTATACTTCTTCTAGGTTTATTTCTTTTTGTTTGTTAGATTTTTCAGGGGATCTTCCTCAATCAAACCTGATTTTCCTTAACCTGGAATGAATACACAGCCTCTCATTTCCTGTGAAAATAAAAGTATAACCTCTCCCCCAAAGCAACATATCTTTTGACTTAAATTTTGAAATCAAGATATTTTTTAAAATATATAGGTTGGTTGAATCTAGCAGTTTTATAATCCAATGTCTCTTAGCAACCAAAAACTCCAAAGACAACACAATGACATACAGGATCCAGAATCTGTGTATTTCCCATTTTTATGTGGCTTATTATATTTTTTACTACTCTATTCCTTTTTAAAAACTTTTTCTACCCTTTTCTCTACCAGACCTACATATATTTCTTTTCTCTACCAAACCTACATATATTTTTAACACATTGTAACAAATTTAGAGGGTTTTGTCCCCCTAAAGATAGCTCTGAATCTATCTTTTTTGTGTATCTGTAACCTTTTTTGTCTGCATGAGCAAACGCCCTAAACCTGCAATGCAGTGTGCTGGCAGAGCTTGCACTGGCAGCTCCAGACAGCAACGGCTGGGAGAAGCCTCTCTGTACTGCGGCCCATGTGAGAGACTGTGGGAATCTACCATATGACTTAGCTCAGTGGCTGGCTCCATCTCACACGTGGCTGTTGGGACATGCATCTCTGCACTGTGGCTGTTACAAGACTGTGAGACTAGAAAGCTGCATGTGTTTCTGTTTCTAGAACCTTTTTAAAAAACTTTCTTGGGCTTTATGTGGATGGACCTGGCCCCGCATTGGGTGCCACTTGTTAGCGGTCGTTTCTGTCCCACCCACCAGTTCCCAAATAACAGATGCAGAGGCTTAATATTAATTACAAATGCTCAGACTTGTTACTAGCTAACTCTTACATTTAAATCAACCCATTTCTATTAATCTATGTATTGTCATGAGGCTCATGGTTTTACCTGTCCCCCAGCATGTCTTGCTCCCTCTGCATCTCCTGGTGACTCCACCGACTCTGCCCTTCCTCATCCCATCATTCTCAGTTTTGATTTCCTGCCTAACTTTATCCTGTTCAGTTATTCGTCAGCTTGTTTATTAAACCAATCATAGATACATATATTCACACAGTGTGCAGAAGGATTATTCCGCAGCAGAGGATAAATGAGGAAAGAGGGGTAAGGAGAGGAAGAGGGAGAGACTGAGATTGAATAAGATTGCATTAGACAATTAATGGTTGCTGGGCTTTTTTGTTTGTTGGTTGGTTTGTTCTTCGAGACAGGGTTTCTCTGTGGCTTTGGAGCCTGTCCTGGAACTAGCTCTTGTAGACCAGGCTGGTCTCGAACTCACAGAGTTCCGCCTGTCTCTGCCTCCCAAGTGCTGGGATTAAAGGCGTGTGCCACCACCACCAGCTGGGTTTTTTTTTTAAGGGGAAATGTTTTAATGCTTAATCTCATTCTGTCCTGCTTACTTCTGGAATCTTTTGGAACATAGTTATCATCTCCACCATGGGTCCCCCTTGGTTGACTGGCTTAGGACTGTGCCCTCAGATGGAAGCTGATGACATTAGCTTTTCCTGGCCGCATTTCCCCCACTAGCCTGGTCATGCTTCTTCGCTTCTAACTGCATTCTGCTTCTGCCTCTTTCTACTGGTGTGCTTCATTCAGGTTTCCCAAGTCTCAAAGAGCAAGACTGACTTTTTTCCTCCATCCTATCAGGCAGAAATAGCCTGCCCCTTCTGCCCCCTGCAGCTCACCATCGAGAGCTTTCATGAAAGCTCTCAGGGGCCGTGTGTTGCCGTTCCTTGGGCATCTCTTGTGTCCTGCACAAACAGTGAACTAGGGTGTTCAGGAACACCCATCTCTTTGCTCCCACAATACATGTTTTGCTGTGGACCAAGAATTTGCTGTAAAGAATGTTATGGATGAACTAACACATGAAGTTTTTCTCAATGAGCTTTATTCTGATTCTCACTGTTACTGTTAGAACTTCACATTGCAAATCATATTTGGGAGAAAATTGTCTATTTTCTTAGCAATTGCAAGATAACATAGTATTTTATTAAAATTTACTTTACCTACAAATATAGGCATATATTGATATTGTTTTATAATAATTTTAAGATAGTTTATTTTAAATTTTTCTTATATACACATATGTGTTTAATATATATTTACATATATCATACATTGAACATATTCTCCCTGCCCCATTCCCCATCCTCCCTTTTAGGTCCTTCTCTCATTATCCTTTTTGTTCCCCTAAATAATTTTACCTCAGTTTTCATTTAATATGTACATACATGGGTATGTATATATTATATATTACGATATGTAAATACATGAATAGGTGTATAAGATCTAAGAACCACAAAGGAGAGGAAACAAGATGTTTGTCTTTTAGAGATAGGTTTAATTTGCTAAATATGATCATCTCCAGGTGCATCCATTTTCTAAAGACATAACTTCATTGTTATTGCTGGAAACAATTCCATGGTATTTATAGATGAGTTTTCTTCTTTGTGCCTCTGTTTGTGGACGCCTAGGCTAGTTCCGTAGCTGCTGTGCAGAGAGCTGCAGGAAGCATGATGTGTAGGTGCCTCTGTGATGTGTTCACTTGGAGTCCTTTGGCTCCAGACAAAGGAGGGGCATAACTGGTAGATCTACCTTTTTTTTGAGAAACGTCCACACTGATTTCCATGGAGGAAACATAAATAACGATGCTCTGGAGGGTTAGAAAGACGCTTATTAAAATAGTAAAATAAAAATAACAAAACCTAGAAGCTTGTAGGATTACAAGAATCCAGTACATCTATGGTTTTGGTGACATTGAAAATGGATTCAATAATTTTAGATAGCAATTTTGCTGTGTTTAATAAAGATTGTACTTGACAATACAATCACGTGAACTATTAGTATCTCTCAAGTTGAACAAAGAAATAAAGATAATGTCTATCACCAATTTTCTATGAAAGTATGTAATGTGTATTAGCATATAAAAGGGACCAGCAATACAGCTAGAATTTAATAATCGTTCAAGTACCATTATAGGGTGAGGAACCCAGATGCTCTAGGAGGAGACGGGGAGATGATTCTGTCAGTGACCTTTATCCCCTGCCCACGTTTAAAGAAATGTCCCTGTTTCCTTTAGAACCCTGGCAGGAATAGGTGAATCTAGCCCCTTTGGGATAGCTCTGTATATGTTTTCTTGTTTTCGCACCAGCTTCCAAGTTAACTTGTCTTGCGGACTCTTGGATGCGAAGCTCTTCCGCTTGTGAAGGGCGTTTTAGTTTTAACAATACAATCTCCATTTCTCAGATAGCACTCACTAAGGAAGAACCCTGGGAAACTGCATTTTGTCTGTGAGGTTAAGTACAGTGTTGGTACATGGGTGGCTAGAAAGGAATGTAGTTGCTGGTTTTGGAAAGCACCTAAAGACTTCAGGAACTTTCCCTGAGATCTGTTCGGAGTGATTCATCACCACAGATGGTTGCTACCAGAGGACTGGGGGAGGCTGATTGGTCCCTGTGGTGCAGGAGAACTTTTGATTTAATGTCTAAGGATAATGCTACATTGTAACAATGTGACTGGCGACTTAGCCTCTGTTCCACTTCCTGGGCAGAGAACTGAGATATTTGTTTAGGTGGTGTTGAGGTCAACAGTTGCAGGTCCACAAGAACCTGGGTCTTCTGGCTGTGTCTGGGGGGGGTGTCACCTGGAAGGAAATCTCCTGGAAATCCCCCCCCCCCGTCTTTAGCCCTGGCCCTGCTTTTCCCTGGTGCAGCGCCCCCTGCAGCATCCTGAACGCTTGCTTACTTCCTGCTCCCTGAATGCACCAGCAACTTCAGCTGCTCCTCCCATCCTCAGATTTAAGTGGGCAGGGGCAAGTGGTTCCAAGAGGCCACCACGCGGAACAGGCTCCCATGAGCCGAGAGCCTTGCTCTGAATGACATTGACCTGAAGTAGGAAAAGAGTAATGGTGTCTTCTGGAACCATTAAATGGCTCAGCTCACACAGCTGTTGAGCTGCCTCTCTCCTGCCGTGGAGACAGGGTGCCAACATCGTGCCCACGAGTTCTGTGGTTGGTGACCCCAGTTGTGTGCCTCAGACCCCTCCACAGTCACCAGGAGCGCTTCGCATCTGTTAGAAAAACAAGCTGTCTTGTAGGTATAAGTGGGCCAGCGAGAAAACAGGACAGCACGTGTGGGGATAAGTGAATCTGTTCTCACGGCTACTCTAAAGGAATACGTCTTTAAACACTGTCAAGGAATGAATCATATTCTCTTACTCAACAGAGCAGCACCTTTTAAATTACATTTATCTATTTGTGCCCATGGTGTGTGCCTGATGCAAGATTAATAAAAACTCAGAGAAATTGAAGTTCAACCTGAAGATCTGAAGAAAAAAAAAAAAAAACAGCTAGCCACTGGCTCTTACCTCTACCTCAGTCCAAAAATGGTGATCCTACCTCCAGGGATCTCAGAATGAGACTGTGTGAGAGCTGTCTCCTCCAGTCTTCTGTTCCTCTCTAGGGCTGGGATTAAAGGCAGGTGCCACCTGGGTTCTATGGCAACTAGTGTGGCTACCGGGATTGAAAGTGTGTGTCACCACTACCTGGTCTGTAAGACTGAGCAGTGGGGCTGGTTTACTCTCTGATCTCCAGGCAGGCTTTATTTATTAAAATACAAACGCAATGCTACCGCATGTGTGGAGGTAAAAGGACAGTGTTCACGAGTCCGTTCTCTCCTTCCACCAGGGTCAAGCTCGGGTTGCCAGGCTTGGTGGCAAGCACCTTTGCTGGCTGAGCCCTCTCCCAGTCCTTGGGCTGCTGCTCTGACTAGTATCACTTCTCGGAGCTTGGGGGACCATTTTTGTTTTGGTACAGTGTAATGAAAGTACTTCTACGTGGGATAGAAGAACCCATCCGGAAAAGTTCAGCTTCATAAATATTTTCCGTCTTAAATGCACGGTATTTAAAGGCCTTCGTACCATGACGTTAGTTCTGGAACCTATCTGAAACTGGCTAGACTTCCCTGGCCACCGAGGAAGCCTGTGCATCTTAATGAGTCCTGACTAGGAAGACCAACTTGTAATTGTCTGAATATGCTTTCTTTTTCTAATTTGCCCTTTACTGTTGACATGAGCTGCCTTAGAACTCTTTCTAGACTGTTACAACCATCGATAATTAATACATGCTGTGCCTAGAAAGACTGAAAAGGGCATCACCAAGACTATTAAAAAAAAAAAAAAGCCGCTAGGGTTGGAAATGATAGATTTTCAAAGGTAAAGCCAAGTCTCCACAGGGAAAAAGGAAACTAGGAAATAGTGAGAAAACCCTGATTTTCTTTCTAAATAGTATGTTTTATAGAAATAGCTTACACCTGCCAGTACCCAAGAGCACTCCCTATCCCAGAAGAGTGAGCTTTTGTTGGGGTAGAAAAGTCATGTAACTGTGAGGGTGAGATGGTGGGTAACCTCACAGAAATTCTACAAAGAAACCCCAGAACTTCCCCTACAAAAGCAATCTGCTTATGCATAGGGCTTCTTCAGAAGACAGACATTTTCAAAACTGACATTTTAGATGTGTGACTCACACAGCAAGGTCGGATTGACGTATCGAGACAGCGTTCCGGAGACAACATGGGTTTAGCTGAGTCAAGAAGATGCAGATTTGTGCGGTGTTTTCTAAAGGAAGGATGGTGTTTAAAATCGCCATATAACAGTCCAGTTCCTTTATATCTGGGCCGCCCACCCCCAGCACTATCAGCATGGGTGGTGAACAGAAAGTTCCCGCTCCACAAGGCTGAGAGACTGTCTCGTTTAAAGCCTGGTGTCCTTTGGGAATACGGGCATGGGTCGTTAGCTTATGGTGCTCACCTAATGTAACGGACTCCTTTAGCACTTTGTTAACTCCTTCATGTAATGAATCTAACTTTCGTCTATAAAAGGTTCAGGTACTCTTTAAATCCTAGTTTCAGATGGACCTGGTGGTTAAGGATTGGGAAGATCTGCTTTGTTAAGCTGGAGACTGCTTTTCCTTCCTCCCCTTCCTCCAGACAAGTGGGGTCGACCCTCATTTCCATTTGGCTAGAGGGTCTCTACACAAGTAAAGCCACTCAAAGTCTGGACACTGGTTGGCACTTGAAGTTGGCTTACCAAAGATTTAGCCTGTAAAAATTCAGGAGGCTCAAGTAGATCTAAACTCCTGATAAGAATTTATTTGACGTAAGTCCTGTGTAACATTAGTATAAATATTCAGTACCAATTCAGATACTGCCTGAGACATATAAGACATTGTTCTTGCCTCTCTGAAATTCCAGTTTGATAAGACTTGCTGTGCTTTACCCTAGTTTAGGGTCTACCCCTGGCCTGCCTTTGAAAGTCAGAGCTGATAGCTTGAACGGTGAGTCAACCCAAGGAAGCAGCTTCTCACACCCTTGTATGTCTTCACTGTAGTGAGGGTCCTTTGTGGAAGGAGAGGAGTCCCTGATTAACTGATGCAGAATCTCCTAGCAACCACACAGTGGTGGGACTACAGGGCTGTGGCCAGTAACACTGTTCCTTTGAATCCAGCTTGCAAGGAAGTCCAAATGAAATGTTTATTGATTGTGCCGCCTCTTCCCTCCTGAAGGGAGGAAGGCACGTTGACTATATTTACTTCAAGTCTGATTGTACATTCACTATACTTAATGCTTAAAAAATAGCTTAAATGTCAGAATCATAGCAATAGTCAGTAATAGTATCAATATTTAATAATAAAGTTATGCATTATTAATAATAATGCATTGCAATAGGTTAGAAAAGATGAGCTGATAGGTTGGTCAGGGGGACCTTTTGTTTCTCAAAAGGGATTTATGTAGCAGGCTTTCTTGAACCACCAGCCCCCAAATCATGACATAGAGAGTTATTATTAATTATAAATGCTCAGCCTTAGCTTAGGCTTGTGTAACGGCGTAAACGAATGCAGACAGATTGTCAAAATATATACAGCTTTAATGGAGGAAAAGACTTACAGAACCACCGTTCCGCAGAGTCCAGGAAAGCAGAAGGGAGCACGCTTGCCAAATTTATAGGAAAACTTTAGCCTGAGGCGAACACGCCCCCTAAGGGGTGGGACTTATCCCTACAGGCTTGTTTCTAGCTAGCATTTTTTTTTTGTTTTTTTTTTTTCTTTTTTTAATTTATTTATTAAAGATTTCTGTCTCCTCCCCGCCACTGCCTCCCATTTCCCTCCCCCTCCCCCGATCAAGTCCCCCTCCTCATCAGCTCAAAGAGCAATCAGGGTTCCCTGTCCTGTGGGAAGTCCAAGGACCACCCACCTCCATCCAGGTCTAGTAAGGTGAGCATCCAAACTGCCTAGGCTCCCACAAAGCCAGTATGTGCAGTAGGATCAAAAACCCATTGCCATTGTTCTTGAGGTCTCATCAGTCCTCATTGTCTGCTATGTTCAGCGAGTCTGGTTTTATCACAAGCTTTTTCAGACCCAGACCCGCTGGCCTTGGTGAGTTCCCAATAGAACATCCCCATTGTCTCAGTGTGTGGGTGCCCCCCTCGCGGTCCTGAGTTCCTTGCTTAGCATTTTTTTTTAAAGTTAACCCCTTTCTACCAATCTGGGTGCTTCCTGGAAGCCCATCTGCATACTGTCCACCCTGCCTTACTGCTTCCTCTGTTTTTCTTTGTGGGAGCTGGTTGGTGGTTGGTGGTCCAGAAAACACCAACTACAGATTCCTGTGGAGGAACAGACAAGTAGGCTCACATCAAGGGCAGGACTACAAGAAATTTGGAAGGCCATGTGTCTGTATGTGCGTATGCATGCACATGTGCATACAATTATGATTTGTGCATGT
This sequence comes from Alexandromys fortis, assembly GCF_014885135.2. Taxonomy (NCBI): domain Eukaryota; kingdom Metazoa; phylum Chordata; class Mammalia; order Rodentia; family Cricetidae; genus Alexandromys; species Alexandromys fortis. The sequence goes on from NW_026068101.1 coordinate 1,209,749, forward strand.
GTGATTCTTGGGCTCCAACACAGGCCCCATGCGTCTCTGCACTCACGAGCCACTTCCCAGCTGAACTTTTCTTTACACATGTTTTCTAAATGTCGATAACGAACACATTTCCTTTGAACAGGAAGAATAAGACATCAAAGACTTTTAGTTGGACAGTCATATTTTGTAAGAACATTTGAAGCTACGTTTTATTTCTGTAATTTTCTTAACTTGGCAGTTAAACCAAGGTTAGGCTTTTTTGATGTTTCTAGAGTTGAAAATAGCCCAGAGTCACAGAACCCAGTGACTCCCCTTCCAATAAATTTCCCAAGATTTGTCTGTCACAGAATAAACAAGACTCGCGCCGCTTCCTTGAGAGGCCCTGCTAACTCTGCCTCGGTTGCAAGCCTGGTCAGTGGCCAAGCTCACCTGCCAGGGGTGTGCATTCAGAACTATGGCTATTGCTGGTCACACAGCTTGCTCCTGCAGATGGATTTGAGCCTAAAGAGTATTGTTGAGTTTCCTGTCCCTCTTTGCAGTGTCTAAACTGTCTCTGCTTCTCACTGGAGAAACGGCTTGTTTGACATTTCTGTTGTTTCCACACAGCTGATGGAAAATGTCTGGTGTCGGTTGGTTTAGACGACTTTCACAGTGTTGTGTTCTGGGACTGGAAAAGGGGAGAAAAGATAGCCACAACCAGGTAAGGATATGCGGAGCGTTCAGGACGTCCTCCTGCTCGCTCACCTCAGGGAAGCCCGACAGTGTCCACTTTTTGTTTGGTACTCGATGGAATTCACATGGAAACTTAACACCTAAGTGAACACATATCCTCCCTTTCATGGTGCCAAGCCCGATTCAGCATTAATGTCTGATAGGGAATTAGAAAATTCTAGAATGCTCCACAAAACCCTCCTCATTGCACCCCTTCTGTAATACTTCCGTTATCTCTATTGAAGCTTTTTGCCAGCGTCAGGAAAGTACGTGCCTCCCCTCTTGTTTTTGCCATCTTGGCAGCCAGGGAGGATCTCAATGTCATTGGGGTCAGAAGCACCATTTGTCGTGAGGCTGTGGCCTGTTGGGAAGACGGCCCTATCCAGTGCATCTGCTACTTGCTTCCAGAGCAGACAAATTGTTCCCTAATCTCCACACCCTATAAATAGACTCTCGAGACCGACGGCTGTTTATAGCCTACCTGTCCTCCCTTACCCCAGCTTCCCTTTCTGCCTCCTCAGCACTAAACCTGAACATGTCTCCTCTCATCTCGCTCAGCCATGTGTGCGGCCCGGTCAAAGGTCAAGACTTGGCAGCCACAGTTCAGGAAGGCAGCTTGTTGTCCAGGACAGTTTCGTACCCTCTCCATTAGTCATGGCATACGTTACCAACGTCCTGTCTGTGTCACCATAGCAGAGTTGATGGCCATGAGCTGTAATATTTGCTTTTGAAATTAGTACTGTCTGCTCCAGTGTTACGTGGGAGCAAAAGCTCTTAATAGTTGATTATGAGTGAAGATCTCCAAATCGCTGGAGACGGAGCAGAGCTGCAGTTGGACCCTTGAGGACTGCAGCCGACCTTAGGAGAAGAGACGTGGCTCCGAGAAGGCATTCTTGGCAGCAGGGACATTCCTAGCTCCGCCTGCATCCATGCTCTCTCTTCTTTCTGTCTGGTGCCCCCCCCCCTTCTAGCCTCACTCCCCGACAGGCTCTGTTTTCCTCCCAGACTGAAAGCTGAATTTTAGTTTAATGTTTTCCTGATAACTGCTCCCTGCATTTACATTATCTGTGCCAGCATTGAAAACTCAAGGATCCCCTCTGCAGCTGTGGTGGCTCAGCTGCCTGTTGGAGACTCTAGGAGAAACAGAAGGAAGACAGACAGCTTAGTATTAAAGGGTAAATTTTTACAGGATCTTGTGGATAAGATTGCTTCTGTTTAATTAGCACAAAGCAAGCTAACGTCATCATATTAGTAACACAGTTTTTGTTCAGAATTGTTCCCAGGACCAAGTCCCATTCTGAAGGCGGGAAACCTGCAGAAAGGAGTTTGTAGTGGTGGCATTAATCGGTATTCTTTCCCAAGTGGAAGGTCGTGGGTCAGTAAAACTCTGTGGAAGAATGCTTGATTTTTAAAATGCTGAATAAATATAAATATTTACATAGTGTTAATACTATTTGCACAAATATATAAATAACCAACTAGTTAAGTAAAAGAAAAAAAAAGAATGCAGTATGGCCTTGAATGAGGTGCTGTGGTAGTAAGAATCTAAAACCAGGTGACAGAGATCAGGCTGCATATGCAGCGGCTCCAGCCTGACTTAGCTTCTGAGGAATTCCCACAGAGAGGCTGCGTGCCACCCCTAACCCTGCCCTGAGGAGTCTCGGTCATTGCTAGATTTGCTTTGAGCAAAACCTAACCACTATCCTGTTCTGGCAGCAGTTACCCTACAACAGTGTGGTTCCCCTTGGGGAAGGGGCACACAGTGGATAGCTGAGATAGCCCGTGCCCACGTGTGCCATCTGCACACCCCACACTCCTGAAGTCACTCTTCATTTGTGAGTCTGTTCCTTATCAGCTCGGGGAAAGAGAGACATTCAGGATTATCAGCTAGGGCTCTTGTAAGATCTCCACTGAAATTTGAGCCTCTCTGTTTGGATGTATTTGAACCACAGGTAATTTCATGGGTGATTTCTGCCATCTGTTTACAAATGGAATTTTTGTCTGCCTCTGGTTACAAAACTAAATTTCTTTTCATTTTTTTAAAAATATTTATTTATTATGTATACAATATTCTGTCTGTGTGTATGCCTGAAGGCCAGAAGAGGGCACCAGACCTCATTACAGATGGTTGTGAGCCACCATGTGGTTGCTGGGAATTGAACTCAGGACCTTTGGAAGAGCAGGCAATGGTCTTAACTGCTGAGCCATCTCTCCAGCCCATTTCTTTTCACTTTTAAAAGAAATTATTGGTATGCCTACTTTATTTTTAAGTTTTGTAGTAGCATATTCGTTTTACCTAATAATGGGTTTCATTATATTTTCATACCTGTAGATATGTATTTTGTTTCTATCCACTCCCCATCGTCCTCGCTTGTTCCTCTCCCACTTGTTCCCAACTAGTCAACTTCTCATCTCGTGTGCGCGCGCGCGTGTGTGCGTGTGTGTGTGTGTGTGTGTGTGTGTGTGTGTGTGTGTGTGTGTATGAAGGAGGGTAACTTACAGCAGCATCCGTGAGGGATTGTCTGTGGAAGCATGGGGAATTTACCAGTGACTACCCACTGAACATAACCCTCTTTCCCCCAGAATCACTGGCTGCCTGTAAATGCACAAAGGGCAGGGCCTCTTCCCCAGGACGAACTGTTGATGGGTCCATTCTTATGTAATCACACATGCTGAGAATTCTGGAGTGCCCAGAAGACACAGCACCCTTCCTGCAGCTCCCTCGCTGTTTCCTGCCCTCCCCTTTCAATGGTTCCTGAGCCCTGCAAGGGTGATACAGATGTTCCACTTACGGCTGGGTATTCAACAGTCACTTATTCTGACCATTTATGAACCTCTGCATTAACTTCAACCAAGCACAAGTTTCTCTGACCCAAGCTGACAGTAGCACTAAACTATAAACATAAACGAAATATTAAAAAAATGGTTGGACAAGAGACAGCATCATGTCCATTTAGCAAAACAGCAGTGGCTTACCTGTTATGGCCAAGGAGCTCCCCAGCCACAGACCTTTGACCAGGTTACAGCACAAGGCAACGGAGTGGTTCTTACTACAGGGAGAAAGTGGTTGGCTCCCTCCGTCACACCCGTGCTACTGTTTCGCCAGCGAGAACATCGTGCCTGGAAAAAAGCCTAAATTTTGCATTGTTTAGCATCCCAAAGTGTTCTGAATCACTAGATGATACCCTTTCTCTCGAAATGGCTGTGGGTCAGGGGCCTCAATTTATTTCAATTTCTAGCCCCAAATCATCTTAAGCCGATATAGTGTCTTCTACAGAATGTTCATTTGAAAGCTTTTTATTAATAATATCCTCTGTTTCTCCTGCCCGAGATCTCACTATCTTGGAATTATGTGATATCCTATGGTGGTGTCATTAATTTTATCTTATGGAGACATTTGGATACATTTAAAATTCTTTTAATTCATAACTAAATAGACAAAGGTGGGGAAGACAGCAGGCGCAAACATGTACCCCCCATGCTATTATTTTATAGTAAACTCCTGTGAGTTTTAAATATTTTGGGTTGCTTGTTTATCCTGTTAGATATGCTTAATGAAAACTAAACCAAATAGATGTTTTAATATCACTCCATCAATACTTCCATCTAAACTGGAGTTATTTCTCCCTGTTTGTCTCTTACAGAGGACATAAAGATAAAATATTTGTGGTAAAGTGTAATCCACACCATGTTGACAAGCTGGTTACAGTTGGGATTAAGCATATCAAGTTCTGGCAACAAGCAGGTACTGTTGCATTGTTGTTTGGGTTTCTCATGTGTGTGGCTGAGAGCTGTCCCCTTGCCTTGGGATGAGGGGTCCTATTGTCATTATGTGGCCAGTCTCTCTGCAAACTGAAATGAAAATTTGCTTGATAAATACTCTCTCCCAGTCCTGCGCTGGACTGTTGATTGCATAGGATGTGAAACGTAGACCCCTGTATGATATGATGCACGTTTTGAAAATCTTTTTCAATCTAGAAATCTTTTGAAAATACTCTGCTGTGAAAATAGTGATTTTTATATTTAGTCATCTGAACTGAAAGCAGTAATTTCGCTGTAGTGCTGAGTAGGAAGTAATTACTTTGGCTGAGTGAATAATATTTTCAATATTTTGAGAATTCTTTTATTACTGCATCACCGAATTTAGCACATGAATTAAAGCCTGACTCTGTACCTAGAAGATGGTCAAAATAAGTCTTTGTTAGGTTATGTGTTGACAAGAGTAATAAATAAACATGCGTGAACATGGGAAGCAGCCGACTTCTCACTTGTAGGCATCATTACAATTGTATCTGATTTCCTAGTCCCGAGCCCAGTAGCACAGTGAGCACATGTTTACAGTAGCTGGCTGGTCTAACACTTTCCACTTTTAAGGGAAGGGCAGTAGTAGCTGCCCAGGTATGGAGAAGCCAGCCGAGTGTAAATGTCCTGAGTGGAACTGGGTTATCAGTGATGGTCAGACATATAGAAAATGGGAACACCTGGGGCCCAAACCTGACGATTTGTTCCTGTATATGATCTCTCCTACACGACAGTTCCTTCTTACTCCAGGGTCATCATGAAAAGAACTGAGACAAGCTGGGCGATGGTGGCGCACGCCTTTAATCCCAGCATTCGGGAGGCAGAGGCAGGTGGATCTCTGTGAGTTTGAGGCCAACCTGGTCTACAAGAGCTGGTTCCAGGACAGGCCCCCAAAACTGCAGAGAAACCCTGTCTCAAAAATCAAAAAAGAAATAAAAGAAAAGAAAAGAAAAGGAAAAAGAAAAAGAATTGAGACAGAACACGTATAATGTTTACATATTACACCTACTGTCCATTCCAGACTTACGCTTTCCTTCGGTTTCTTTAAGGCTTTCCTTGCCCCAAGCCACTGAGCCACTCTCCCCTTCAGCAGGCACAGGACTTACACTTAAGTTATGTGTGTGTCTTGGATTAGAAGGTGTATTAAATCCTCCATCTAATCAGATCCGGGTTTCTTGACAGGGACTCTGAGCTTAAATTATATGTTAGCATTGTCAGACAGAAAATAGGAATCCTGTAGATCCTGACAGAGTGGCTGAGCATCCTCATTAATACCCTTGTTTTTGCTATTTGGACACATAATGTAGATCATTTCTTCCCTGAAGATAATTCTTCTGTGTGCTCCGAGAAAGCCTCAACTTTCTAGGGTAATATATGCCCTTGTTCTGCTCCAGGTGGGGGCTTCACCTCCAAAAGGGGAATTTTTGGAAGTGCTGGAAAATTGGAAACAATGATGTGTGTTTCTTACGGGAGAGTGGAAGACCTAGTGTTCTCGGGGGCGGCCACGGGAGACATTTTCATCTGGAAGGATGTGCTGCTGCTGAAGACAGTGAAAGCTCATGACGGGCCCGTGTTTGCCATGTATGCGCTGGACAAGGTACGGCGCATTTGTTGGGTTATTCTTCCTTATCGGCTTTAGAAGAACCACTGAGATGCCTGAATCTAAAAATAATCCTATCTGAATCAGGATGTAGTTGTCAAAAAGGATTAGCCAAAAGATAATAAGGAAGAGAATACACAATTTTTATAATTTCTTTTCTTAGTAGCTGTCCATTTCCTGTTTCTCCATCTTCTCACATCTGGATCTCCCGATTGTCACTCCTAGGAGTCCTTAAGGAGTCTGTGGGTAGATATGGGCGCAGCAGAAGAGACCACAGGTGTATTGCAGTGATGTCTTCCTTTGCAGAGACACATCATGCAAAAACCTGAAGTGCCAGTGGTTACTTTATTATCCCACACGTTGGTTTGCTGTGGCCAAAGGTTATGTTCATAACAGGTTTGCTCCTGAATGGACAGGCTCGGTTGCCAGGAGTGTTCAAGGATACACACGAGCTGTATTCCCAAGCCAGGTCATTGTCCTAGTCTGTCCACTACCCGCCTCATGGTGTTCTTTATAAGGACACAGTGTCTTTAGACAGTCTGTTTAAAGCTCTTTCTTTCAATAAATATACCTGAAAATGACAACCTTTTCATTCAGTTCTAATTGCTGGTGGTACCAGTTCGTCTGTGCTCTCCGACCTTCAGTTTAAGCTGCTCAACACATTATATATATATATATATATATATACATATACATATATATATAGTTTTAAAATATATCAGTAAATATGTTGAGCTCACAACAAATGTAGGTCTTTGCTAGAAGTGCTGGCAAATTTGATTTTGGCTAAATTGTAAATGTTAGAAACAATTACTGCATAATGCAAAATCTGTGGAGGCCTAGAAGGCAGTATGGTTTAACTTAGTCAAATGCTTTTATTATTTAGGAAACTAAACTGTAAAGTCGCCATGAAAACCAAGAATAGTTCAACATAATATACTCTATTTACATTTAATTTGAGGATTGACCCTCCTTGCTACAGTCCTATCAGGCTGTTCTCAGTAGCCACTGAAATTGGCTCTAGAACCCTAGGGGACTTTCAAGAGCCAAAGGTCCTCAGGTTCCAAAAAAAAAAAAAAAAAAGGAATATTTGCCTATATCCTAGGTGCAAGTGCATGTGCACACATGCACACACCATGTACTTAAGAGTTGTGCACACCCCACTGTGAACTTTGAATCCTATCCAGATTGCTTACAACAGCTAGCACAACGTAAATGCTATGCAAACCACTGGAGTTCTGCACTAGGAAAATAATGACAAAAGATGCTCAATATAGATGAAGTTTGATGCTTCCCTCATAGTCTCAGCCTGTGAACTCAGAATCCAAAGATACAGAGAGCGACTTTAATAATAATAAGAGTATTTATTATAATGAACTTCAAAATATGATTTCCTAACCGAAATGTATTGAATTAAAGATTTGACTCCGTGGTTAGGAAGACCCAGGCTTGCCTCCTAGCGCTCATATGGTAGCTCACAATCATCTGTCATTTTGGTTGTTGGGGATCCAATACCTCCCTTTCTAGCCGCCACAGGCACTTCATGCTCATGGTGTGCAGAAACACATGCAGGCAAAATAGTCGGACACATAAATAATGAAAACCTTTAAAATACTCTTACCACTGGATTTTTTTCACTTAGACGATATACATGGAACTACCTGACCTAAGGGGGACGCCTGGTGGGACCAGGAGAGTAACTGGTCATTTTGATGTGTACGTGTAACCTTTCCCCATCATAGGGCTTTGTGACAGGTGGAAAAGATGGGATCGTGGAACTCTGGGATGATATGTTTGAAAGATGCCTGAAGACCTATGCCATCAAAAGGGCTGCGCTGTCAACCAGCTCCAAAGGTACCACTCTGGCTAGGCTATCGAAAGCATTCCATTCACAGGAATGGGGCAGCGCTGCTAACATCCTGCAGTGGAGTTCCTTAGCCAATCAGATTTCTTTCTTCCCATCAGAACTCTCAGCCCTGGCAAGCATGTCGAGGGTGATTGCCTAGTACCTAGCTCTTTGGAAATAGAAGATACCGTGTTGGCCCAACTTGGTAATGTTTACTAAATTCAACATTTTCCCCTCTCAGGCCTGCTTTTGGAGGATAACCCTTCAATTCGTGCCATCACCCTGGGGCATGGACACATCCTTGTGGGGACAAAAAACGGAGAGATTCTAGAAATCGATAAGAGTGGCCCAATGACACTGCTTGTTCAGGTACCTCCTTTGTACATGTTGCAAACCGTGTCCATGTCAAGACTGAGAAGGGTGTGGGGCAAAGGAGCAAAGAGCTTGCAGATTGCACAGAACACCCTGGGGTGCCCCAGCATGGTATTCACTGGCTGTTGGTGTGCAGTGAGGATCACACACCAGCAATGACACTCATCCTAAGCGGACCACCTCTGTGGAGCCGGAGTCTAAGCACAGCGGATGGAACTGGTTCCTCCACTAGTGTGTGCTCAAGGATGGGGCTTGGCAGATGGGGGAGCTTCTTTGGGCTCTTAGGCTGTTGGCAGAATTTGGTTCCTGCAACTGTAGGTTTGGTGTTTATTTTCTTGCTAACTGTTGCCCAGAGGTAACCGTCAGTCGGTTACATATCCACCCAGAGTTCATTGGCATACACCGGATTTCTTATACACTTGCTTTGTCAGAGTAAGCAAGAAAAATAAATAAATAAATAAATAAATAAATAAATAAATATCGCAATTTATGCAATCACAACTTCTCTTTTTACTAGTCACCTTTGCCATATTCCACTGGTTAGAATCAAGCCATGGGTCATACCACACTCAAGAGGAGATGCTTATGCCAGGCTTTGAAGAGCAAGGGACTTTGGAGATATTGCCTCAGGAACCTGTCTGTCAGACTCCACCCCTGGCCACCAGCCACAGATAGCCCAACCACATGTGAAACCTGTTTCTATAGTCACCAAGAGCTTTATCTCTTGGGAATACATGCTCAAAGTTCAGAATCTTATCATGCAAATCAGAGCCAAGTGTGGGTGACGCACGTTAGATGTATCTCCTTCTGATCTGTGAGTCCATTAAACTGATGACAGTTTTGCTGTTCCCCACATATTTCTTTAGGCCTTGCTTCACACAGCCACGTTGTGTTCTCCTCAACTCCCTCCCCTCAGGATACTTACTTATACAGGGTCAGATTCGAGCAACACAGAAATGTTAGATGGACAGGCGGTCTGGCTGGTCTGGCAGCACGCTGCCCTTGCAGGTGAAGAGGCATGGCGAGCCATGATGGTGTGTTCAGAAGATGAAATGGAGAAATATGCTGTCTCGTTGGGTTTCTGTTGCTGTTAATCTCAAGTTAAACATGAAGAGAGAACCCTGTCAGACAGCAAATGGGCTGATGAACACAGTTTTCAATAGAAGAAACACAGATAGACAATGAGTATTTTCAAAGGTGTTGAACACCCTTAGCCACCAGGGACATGAAAATTAAACAGCTGTAAGTTTCCATCTCTAATGGCTACCATAAAAAATGTTGGCATAGATGTAATGAGTCTTTCTCTGTCCCATCAGTCAGCTCCCAAACAGTGACATGGAGAGTTATTAATTATGAATGTTCAGCCTTAGCTTAGGCTTGTCCCACTGGCTCTTTTAACTTAACCTGTTTCTACTCATCTACATTTTGCCTTGGGGCTTTTTACCTTTCTTTCATTCTTTCTGCCCTACTTCTCGTTTCTTCCATGTCAGGCTGGCCCCTGACATCTCCCTGTCTTCTCCTTTTCTTTTTTCCCTAAATTCCTCCTCCCACTTACTCTCCCTGCTCACCTATACCTCCTCCCTTGCTTTTGGCCGGTCAGCTTTTTATTAGACCAATCAGGTGCCTTAGGCAGGCAAGGTAAAACAGCAATACATCTTTACATAATGGAACAAATAAAACACATCTTTACACAGTTAAACAAACATTCTACGACATAAACAAATCAACATATCTTTGCATAGTTAAACAAATATTCTGCAATACATAGATATGGGTTTAAAAAAAAGGAAGCGTTATTCACTGCTGCTGGCTGTGTAAACCACCTCAGTCATTTAGGAAAGAAGTATGAAGGGCTCTCAAAAACTTAGAAGTGGAACTTGTATATAACTCAGCTATGCACCCGAGAACCGTTCCCTCCCACGGGGACTTCTGCACGTGGGTGTTTCGTGCTGCTCTTTCCGCAATAGCAAAGAAATGGAATCTGCTTACTCATTCTCAGTGGATGAGTGGTCAAAGGAAATGGTATTTACTCAAATACCATTGTTCCGCTGTAAAGAAAAATCTAATAATGACATTTGCAGGAAAATGGATGAGACTGGAAAGGACAGCGAGTAAAGTAACCTGGGCTCAGAAAAACAAAAATTGAATATTCTCTGTCACATACAGATCCCAGCACACGTGTATGCACATGTGTACATGGACACTGGCCATGGGGCTGTAGCCTGTGAAACATGTACAGAGATCAATGGGGGGGGAGGGGGGAGTGAGGAGGGAAGGAAGTTAAATGGAAGTGAAAAGTTCAAAGGAGAATCAGAAAAAGGGGGGAGATGGGGGAGGAGATCAATAAAGCCTGTTTTAAAATGATATACGTGTGTTAAACTAATGAGACAGATAGATTGATGATAGGCAGATGACAGACAGACAGACAGACAGGATAAACACTCTTTAAAAATCTAGTAAAAGGAGGGGCTGGAGAGATGGCTCAGAGGTTAAGAGCACTGGCTGCTCTTCCAGAGATCCTGAGTTCAATTCCCAGCACCCACATGGTGGCTCACAACCATCTGTACTGAGATCTGGTGTGCAGGCATACATGGAGGCAGAATGTTGTATACATAATAAATAAATAAATCTTAAAAAAAAACTAGTAAAAGCAAACCCGAAACCCCTACATCTGACTGTGCACCCCTCCCATGAGAGCCCTCCTGGAGATAGCCCCCTTGAGCCGTCTTTATTCTTTGTGTCTTTGCTTCTCTTGGTGCCTTACAAACTAATTTTTCCCTCTTTCTGATTATAACTTACTTAATACTATGGAAAAGCACATTTTAACCCTCAAAAGTTTAAAAATGTTTGGAAATTTTTCCCATAAATGTTAGATTTCTCAGAGTTTTTGAAAATGTGATACAATTTAAACTGCAGTGTAAACTCTCGTAAGTTTATAAAATTTATATTATAGTTGAGGCAATTTTATTTAAATCTGCTATAAACATGACAATAAGGGCATTTCACCTTTTGGGTTTTACCGTTCTGTTCTCTCCTGTCTGCTACTGTTGCTCTAATAATGAAAGAATCCCTACTGTGGCCTGCTGAGTACCTACTGTGCCAGGCAGTACTATTGGCCACATTTATCTTCAGGACAGATTTAGCTGGTAAAGCTGTTTAACAGGTGAGGAATGGAAGCCGACCTCATTTCCCACAGCTACATGCTAAGAATCCCAGAACCAAAACTCAAGCCAGCCCCATCTCCACCACTTTAGGCTGCACCCCACTTGTCCTGCTGCTAAGGAAAGCAGTGCAGGAAGGTACAGCCCCCTGAGCTAGGGGGCTTCCTCTGTCCTCTCACCTGACCCTTTCTGCAGGGTTCCTGCCAGTGCAGGCCCACAGAGGCAAGAAGGAAATCTGCTTTAACACTCCGTAAGCCGTGCTGGTTCACACTTCCAGAATCCAACCTGAGCGGTTCATTTCAGACATATTTAAGCAAGTACAACTTTGGAATAAAGCTTCCTTGTGACAGTTATGGCACCAAAGCCTAAGGCAGAACTACGCCAAAACTCTTTTGCAAAGTACCTGTGATTTCTTCTGTAAGAATAAGTTTTAGTGAGGAAGTATTTGTAATAAGCACAACGTAAGAATGGGTTCTGTTGGCTGAGAAACAGTGCTCAGGAGTCTGGGATTCCGGTGGCAAACGATCACCAGGTTACTAGCTACATCTGCTCCAGCCTTCCAGGTGGGGAACAGGTGTAAACCCCTTCTGTTGATGAGACAAGCCTGCGAGCTGAACATCCCTGCTTTCTCCGGTGCTCATCTGGGAGCCCTCCACACCTTTCCTCCTCAGCACCTCTTCGGTCCCCCCCCCCCATCTGTTTTCCCTTCCTGCGTGAACTCAGTGTTTGTGTTCAGGTGATCCCTGAGGTTCCTGAGAAGAGAGGGCTTCCCTATGCTTTGTGGTAGGCATGGTGGGAAGGGGCATGCATGACTGCTCGCTCAAGACCCATGGTCATGTTTTGAAGGAAAGCAGATGCTGGGAGAATGTTCAGGAACCACAGAGGTGATGTAAAACGATCATCCATCCTACTATGGGCAAGTTTCAGAATTCCTTTTTCAGTTTGGATGCGCTTGGAATGAGGGATGTTGTTTAAGAGAAAAGCATTTGGTTTGGGAGCTGGGGGAGCCGGCAGCATGCAGCAGGTTTTGAAAACTCCACCGTGCACACTTGGAATATACCAGCTGTCCATTACACTGTTGTGGTCAGTGATGGGTAAAATCAGATCTTGGTTTATTTCTTGTGTCATTTAGGGTCCTTCTGGTCTGCCTCACATTCCCTCTACCATGTGGAATTTAAAGTGATCAGCTTGAGAAAAGTGATCATTCTAAGATCAGTTTTGAACAGATTTTTAAGAAGTTTATTGATTTTTATTGAGCTCTACATTTTTCTCTGCTCCCCTCCTTGCTTCTCCCTCCCCTTCAACCCTCTTCCATGGTTCCCATGCTCCCAATTTACTCAGGAGATCTTGTCTTTTTCTACTTCCCATGTAGATTAGATCCATGTAGGTTTCTCTTAGCATCCTCATTGTTATCTAGATTCTCTGGGATTGTGATTTGTAGGCTGGTTCTTTTTGCTTTTTGATTTAAAACCACCTATGAGTGAGTACATGTAATAATTGTCTTTCTGGGTCTAGATTACCTCACTCTAAATGATGTTTTCTAGCTCCATCCATTTGCCTGCAAAATTCAAGATGTTATTTTTTTCTGCTATGTAGTACCCCATTGTGTAAATGTACCATATTTTCCTTATCCATTCTTCGGTCGAGGGGCATTTAGGTTGTTTTCAGGTTCTGGCTATGATAAACAAAGCTGCTATGAACATAGTTGAGCACATGTCCTTGTGGCACAATTGAGCATCCTTTGGATATATACCCAAAAGTGGTATTATTGGGTCTTGAGTAAGGTTGTTTCCCAATTTTCTGAGAAATCACCACACTGACATCCAAAGGGGTTGTACCAGCTTGCATTCCCACCAGCAATGCAGAAGTGTTCCCTTTTCCCCACAACAATTCCAGCATAAGTTGTCATCAGTGTTTTTGATCTTGGCCATTCTTACAGGTGTAAGATGGAATCTCAGAGTTGTTTTAATTTGCATTTCTCTGATGACTAAGGATGTTGAACATTTCCTTAAATGTCTTTCAGCCATTTTAGATTCCTCTGTTGAGAGTTCTCTGTTTAGGTCTGTACTCCCATTTTTTTTATTGGATTATGTGATCTTTTGGTGTCCAATTTCTTGAGTTCTTTGTTTATTTTGGAGATCAGACCTCTGTCTGCTGTGGAGTTAGTGAAGATATTTTCCCATTCTATAGGCTGCTGTTTGTCTTGTTGACCGTGTCCTTTGCTTTACAGAAGGTTTTTAGTTTCAGGAGATCACGTTAATTGTTTCTCTCAGTGTCTGTGCTGCTGGGGTTATATTTAGGAAATGGTCTCCTGTGCCAATGTGTTCAAGTGTACTTCCCACTTTCTCTTCTATGAGGTTCATTGTGGCTGGCTTTATGTTGAGGTCTTTGATTGAGTTTTGTGCATGGTGATAGATGGGTCTGTTTTCATTCTTTTACATCTTCATATCCAGTTATGCCAGCACCATTTGTTGAATATGCTTTCTTTTTCCATTTTATATTTTTTGCTTCTTTGTCAAAAATCAGGTATGTAGATTATTATCCAGATCTTTGATTTGGTTCCACTGTCCTCCTGTCTGTTTTTATGCCAGTACCAGGCTGTTTTCAGTACTGTAGGTAGCTCTGTAGTAGAGTTGGAAGTCAGGGATTGTGATGCCTCCAGAAGTTCCTTTATTGTATGGGGTTGTTTGGCTATCCTGGTTTTTTGCTTTTCCAAATGAAGTTGAGTACCGTTCTTTTGAGGTTTGTGAAGAATTTTGCTAGGATTTTGATGGGCATTGCATTGACTCTGTAGACTGCTTTTGGTAAGACTGCCATTTTTACTATGTTAATTCTACCAACCCAAGAGCATAGGAGATCTTTATACTTTCTGGTGTCTTCTTCCATTTCTTTCTTCAAAGATTTAAAGTTCTTGTCATATAAGTCTTCCACTTGTTTGGTTAGGGTTACTCCAAGATATTTTATACTATTTATGGCTATTGTGAACGTTGATGTTTCTCTGATTTCCTTCTTAGCCCATTTATGATCTGTGTACAGGAAGACTACTGATTTTTTTTTTTAGTTAATCTTGTATCTTGCTACATTACTGAAAGCGAAACAGATATTTAAAAGAATCACAGGGCCTGCTGTGCAAAGAGACTGTTAGATAAAGCTCTCGGCAGAGCCAGTTAGTCTAGAGAGAGTAGGGATGGCCTGTCACCCATCCTGTGTGACTCTGAGGTGAGAGACTTTTAAAGAGCTCAGCACTGGGGATGCAGAGTGTCATGATCGCATGGGGTGATGAGCAGAGCCTATCCGCCCAGCGCCACCTTTCTCCAGGTACCTGGCTATCTAGGAGCGCCTCCCAAAGCACTGTTTGCTCAGACAGCTTCCCAGTCAAACTGCCGTCCAGTTTCTCTTTGGAAAGCTGCCTGTTCCCCCAAAATATCTCAACTACAAGCCCCGCAGGGGTGTGTGGCCTGCCTTCCTACTGCTCTAAGCACAGCGTCCGGAATCGGCTTAGTTAACGGTCTGTTTATTGCCGTGTGGTACGAATCTCTTCTCTGTGCTGCTTTATTGAGAGATAAATTATTTTTTTCTTCATGTTAAGTGTTGCTATTTAAAATACTGAGGTTTTGTTTTGTTTTCATTATTTTTATTTTGTTTTGTATTATTTTGAGACACGGTTTGTCTGTATAGTTCCTGGAATTCACTCTATAGACCAGGCTGACCTAGAACTCACAGAGATCCACCTGCCTCTGCCTTCCAAGTGCTGGGATTAAAGGCATGTGCTACTGTCACCCAAGTGTTGCTATTTCAAATACTGTTTTATCTCAGTCACTGTTTCTAAGGCAGCCGGAGTGCGTGTTTGTGATAAGACACGGGCATCTGAAATGGCCTCTGTGTGTATTACTGAGCACCTTTCATCTTGCTGGTGATTACACTTGGCACATGGGCACACCGATTTATGAACAAATACTGAATCTGGGCTGCGCCTGTGACTCTCTGAGTCAAAATTGATATTTCTTTCTTTTCAGCCAGACGAAACGCATCCTGTAGCTCAGTAGGAGAATGCTTAAGTAGTATGTATGAGGCCCTGGGTTCAGTCCCAGTGTGGGGGCAGGAGAGAACCAAGTCCAGTGCACTCGAAGGACTAGAGTTGTAGGAACCAGAGTGTTGCTGTCTAGTTCCATGGCCAAGATGGATGGCCTCTACGCCTTAGAGTGTGGTCTCACCAAAGGCAATAGTTGCTTCGGCACAGTGTATTTATATCGTGTGCTCAGGATTTGGGGAGATGCTCAGTTAAAGGGTTTGCTGTGCCAGCATGAGGCCCTGAATTGAGATCCCCAGTACCCACTTAAAAGCTGGATATGGTGGCAAGCCTCTCTAACTGCAAGGCTGAGGCTGAGGCTGGAGCTGGGCAGAGTCAGGGGGCTCCCTGGAGCTCTGTGGTCAGCCAGCTTGGCTAACCCACTGAGAGACCCTTTTCAAATGTTAAAGTGGACAGCAATGAAGAGCACACCCAGGGTTGACCTCTGGTCTCACACAGAAAGCACAGATGTACTATGTAGATGATACACATATGCACATACACACAAAACAGGGGGGACGGGCTGGGAGTTTTACAGTTTACCTGGATATTTGTTGCCGCATGGGAAAATGTCTTCCATGCTATAAACAAACCTATAGGCAGTGAGTCCTGTGTTTTCCTTTCTGAAAGAATGGTTAGCCTCCTAAACCGCCAGCTTAAAGGCCGTGCGTAAGAAATGACTTAATGCAGTCATCTTGGCTCAAGGAAACTGTTTATTCACGTCTTAGCCTGTCTGAGGCACTCTCAGCCTGAACATGCAGCCCCAGCTGAAGGAAGGCTAGCCAGGAAGCACGGTTCACTCTGCACCATTTCCTCTCCCACAGGGACACATGGAAGGGGAAGTATGGGGGCTGGCAGCGCACCCTCTCCTGCCCATCTGCGCAACAGTAAGCGATGACAAGACCCTTCGGATCTGGGAATTATCCTCCCAGCACCGCATGCTGGCAG
The DNA here is from genome assembly GCF_014885135.2 of Alexandromys fortis. NCBI lineage: Eukaryota > Metazoa > Chordata > Mammalia > Rodentia > Cricetidae > Alexandromys > Alexandromys fortis. The sequence continues at coordinate 1,226,236 of NW_026068101.1, forward strand.
TACGGAAACTTAAAAAAGGTACACAGCATCTTACACATAAAGGGTGGCTGTTTGCAAGAAGCAGACTCTGTTGGATTCACTCATTCATCAGCTACCGTTACACACCCCCAAAATAGCCCAAGCAGGGGAATTCAGGGCTCACCAATGCAGTTAAAACTAAGAGCACACAGAGATTTTCCCGGCACCATTCACTTCGTACTGCGCAGGCGCTGGCCGTCAGGGGCTATAGCCCTCCTTGTTGAGAGCTGAAGTGCTTCAGCTTATAAAATAAAACAGATGAAGGCAACCACTATTTATCCCTGTGAATTTATGTTTATGGGAAATAAAAGGTTAGTTTGGTAGAAAAAATTAGTTGATGTCATAAATGTGTGTTGGACAATTGGCGTGCAGTAGGTTTGGCAGCTGCTTCCTGAGTGGCCCTGTGTGTCAGGCGCTTGGGGATCCCACAGAGACGGTGAGATCTGAAAGGAGTCTCCGCAGCAGCTGGCCTGCTTCCTTGGGTAATCGGAGAGGAGCTTAAAATAGGACTACTTAAAAAGGGTAGACAGGAATGAAATGGCCGGGAACAGTGCAGGACTGTGTCATTAGCGACCGCAGATGCAGTTGCCAGGCCTGGGCTTGAAAAGACAGAAGGACCAAGGTTTTGGTGGGATGGGGAGTGAGAGCCGGGTGAGACAGGGGCTTTGCAGGAGGGGGTTGGAGGAGCAAGCACTCCGGCCTCCCAGGCCTTCACCTTCGGGTCTTGCCAGGCTTCATCTTGGCCAAACCTACCCAGACACCAAGAGGCCGGGGCGCTCCTGACACTCTGCACTCAGGCCAGCTTCAGGCAGACAAGTGGAGACGGGTGGACGGTAGAATAGCTATCCAGTGAGCACAAGGTGCCGTGGAAGTTCAACTCAGACCCTTCACCCTTCACCTGGACTGCTTTCTTAGGAAGAGATGAGGGACTCGAGCCTCGTGGTCACAATTAAGGCAGGAAAGACTGAGCTTGGGCCCTGCCCCTCCCCCCCTTTTTTGTGCTGAGTCATTCTGCAGACATAGGAGCATCTAAAGCGAGCATGCAAAATGGAAGCCTAGAGCTGGTAGTGGCAGCTGGGAGCCAGAATCATGCTAGCACATCACTTTACTCAGCAGGTGTAGGGGTCTCTCCCTCTCAGCCTCTGGGCCACCAGGCCGAGAGGGGAAGGAGGCAGAAGGGGCAACAGAAAGCTTTGTACGTGACCCATGAGCACGAAATGGAGACAGACCCCTGAGACAGATTTTGGTGAATCAGCTCGATTTTATTCCAGAGCCTAAGGGATATATAGGATTGGGGAGCCTGGGGGCAAACCCTAATTTGCGCTAAGTGTCACGCTCCTATCACAAGACTTTGTACCGTGGCAGTAGAGTCCTGCCGCAGAACTCCTAGAGCAAGTCTGCGTAGGAGAATCTGGGCCGAGGTTTAAGTTAAAGATGACAGCTTTGGATAAGGCCAGTCCTCTAGGCCTGGGAAGTCCTCCAGATAAGGGTGGTAGAGAGCAGGAGGCGGTACTGAAGGGAGGGAGCTGTCAGGCCCGCATGGCAAACTGCAACCTCTAAGCAGCCAGCAGAGACCCAGTGAGGGAGGCTGTCATTCTCATGGTTTAGAGACAGGTTACTAGAGGAGCTTGGTCGAGGTCCCCTGAGTACTAAATAGCGAAACTGAATGCATACTGCAGCCTGGTGGCCTCACAGAGCAACCTGTGCCCTGGTTGCCACACATGGCCTCACTCTCCCCTGGACACCTACAACTCGGCAGATGGTGGAGCAAAGATTTCAAGCAAGTCCAAAGCCATGCTCTGAACGATTGAATTGTCTAGCCCACTAGGACCTTCTGTGGAAGCTAGCTAATGGACTTTAATCCCTGGATTAAAAATTAGTTAAGAAGAGAAACTACTGCTCTTAGATGACAGTTCCACCTAGTTCCCCCTGCTCACCTGGTGCAATTATTCCCATCTCTCCTTTCACCCTAAGACACAGCCCAGTTTGCATGGTAATCAGGCTCACTGCACCCTGCTGGTACTGCCTAGGCTAGCCAGTCCTTGTATCGTCTCTCCACTAGCAGCAGGACTGACTCACACTAGGGAATAAGCACTAAGTGGACAAGGGAATGGAGATGTTGTCTACATAAACCAATTTGAAGTTACTAGAGCGAACATCCCTTTTGACGTCTGTCAGCAGAGCCGTAGGTCCTTACGGAAGCCAGATGGAGCTGCTGGAGCCGCATCCGCACAAGGCAGCATGGCTACGGTTGTGACAACCAGAATTTTCTGACTTCTGCATTGTGCATTATGATTTTTTTTAATGATGCGTGTCTGTGTGCCCGTGTGGAGGTGTGAGCATACGCATGCAGGTGTCCGATTTCCTGACGCCAACTGATGTGGGCATCGGGAACCAAGCCGAGGTCCTTTGCAAGAGCAGTGTGTGCGCTTGACCTATGAGCCATTTCTCCAGCTCTAAACATGTGATTTTGGTAGTATGTGAGAGGAAGACATAGTTAAATTATGATAATTATCACAGATTTAAAAATATTTGTCTTATGGACACACATGTCATACGTACAGACATGAGAGACAACTCTTGGGAGTTCGTCTTCTCCTTCCGCAGTGGGTTCTCAGGTTCAACCTCAGGTTGTCAGGCTTGTGTAAAAAGTGCTTTTGCCCACAGAACTGTCCCGCCAGTTCCCAATGATGAAATCTGAATCCCCACCTGGGTAGCGCTAACGGCCCAGCCACACATAAACATGTGATCCACGCACTCACATTTCTCCCGTCTCTGCCTGCTCGGCTCATGGCAGAACACTCAACTATGATTTCCTCGGACCCCTGTATAGGAGGAAGATGCTGTGCCTTCTCCCCTGATGGGAAAGCCTTGGCAGTTGGCTTGAACGATGGGAGTTTCCTGGTGGTAAATGCTGACACGGTGGAAGACATGGTCTCCTTCCATCATAGAAAAGAGATGATCTCCGACATTAAATTCTCAAAAGGTGAGCCAGGTGGTGGTGGTGCATGCCTTTAATTCCAGCACTCGGGAGGCAGAGGCAGGCGGATCTCTGTGAGTTCAAGACAAGTCTGGTCTACAGAATGAGTTCCAGGACAGCCAGAGGTGTCACACAGAGAAACCCTGTCTTAAAAAAGAAAAATTCAAAAGGTGAATATGGTAATAGATACTTGAAAAAAAATTGCACTCTTGAGACAAAAAAAAAAAAAAAAAGAATGGGCTATCCTAAAAGTTTCTTTGACTTTTCTCCCACTTCAGAATCTTAAGTTCCTGGAGATAAATCTCTACATCAAATGTGTTGCTGTTTACTGTATCTTTTCTCTGTAGATACAGGAAAATACCTTGCGGTGGCATCCCACGATAACTTCGTGGACATTTACAACGTACTTACAAGCAAGAGGGTCGGCATCTGTAAAGGGGCGACCAGCTACATCACACACATCGACTGGGATTCCAGAGGTAAAGCGGGTTGTGGCTTTAAGATAAAACTTAAACTCATTGTCTGTTTGAGCATCATCTCTAGAGAGAATGGTGGTTGAGCTTTAGAGGGAAACAGGAAGAGGCGGGCCCACGGCAGCGTATGAGGCTCACCTGAGAGCCCAGGAGAGGCTGCTGTAACCATTCGGAGTATTTTCCTATTCTGTGAAGATCCTAACTAACTGCAGCCATCATGAAAACATGTGCTGCCCTGAGGTACCATTCGTGCCTTGGGTTACATGTGATCCGTCCTTGCCTTTCTACTCAGTCTTCCTGACCAACACTATCTCCGGGAGATCATCTGTCAGTGAAGCTAGAAAGCTATGCTCCGCTCCCCTGAATTTATCTATGCTCCCCAAAGCTCCTAGCTTCCCTTTTTGTCTCCTCCAAGTTACTTCCGCAAGCCATGAAGCCTTGTCTGTTTAATGCAGCTTGCATCTGCAAAATCTTAAGACAGAAAATGTGGATCTAGAAGTGAGGCATGGCTCATATTCTCTGTGAAAGTTTTGACTTCCGGAGGGAGGTGGGATCATTCTGAAGGAAACTGGACTGTGATGATGTAGAAGGAGAGAAGCTGCAAGTCCTGGAGGAAGGAGTGAGGGGGCTCGGGATGGGCCGTGTCAGTGGGGTGGAACGTAAGTGCTCGGGGTGGGCCATGTTAGTATTGGGGTGGATTGTAAGTGCTCAGGATGGGCCGTGTCAGTGGGGTGGACCGTAAGTGCTCAGGATGGGCCATGTCAGTGGGGTGGACCGTAAGCGCAGCACAGGGGCTCGCCATTGAATCCTGGAGACTCAAGCATTTAGGAGCAGGCAGGATCCTCACTTACAAAGTAGTCCTAGTCTGTTGTGGTGGAAGAGTACAGTGCGTGTTCTGAGGAGAGAGCTCCGAGGGAAATCCTAGGCATGGATCACCAGACAGCCACAGAGGGTGTCCCAGGCCACAGGAACGTGGTGTGCAGAGCCGAGAAGGTGGGAGGGTTGGGGGTGCTTGGCTGAGAAGTGAAGGAAAGGAATCTGGAGAGTCCGACCAAGGAGGAGCCCTTCTGTTGAGCTCGCTCACGCAGAATTTGGTTTTGGAGGCATTGAGGAACTCCAGGTTATTTTGAGTGGGGCATCCCCAAAAGCAACTAATAAAAGTCAGAGGAAGCTGGCAAAGGTCTGAGCCAGGAAGAGATTCTTGCAGGGACTCTGGGATACTTTATTTCAAGTTTTGTTTTGTTTTGTTTTGTTTTTTGAGGTAGCTGTTGTCCAGGCCGGGCAGCTGTTTAGCTGTGTCTGGATTTGCTCTGAAATTTGAACTTTATTTGAGCTGTATGGCCTGCAGCAGTTTTTGTACAGTAAATGGAGAGAAAGACATGTTACTTATCGTAAGAGGCGCCAGGCCCAGTGAGGGCAGAGGGAAATCAGATAAATCCCCCTAGCTTTCAGGTCAGGGCTGTGCCAGACAGGCAGAGAGGCAAGGGCGTGGGATGGAATTTGTAGCCAGGCAGAAGCAGGGCTGCTGGTGTCGCCTGGGATTGGTGAGGCCGAGGGGTCTGTGGGGACAGCCGCCTCTCACTCCTACTTCTGTTATAGTCTCTGTCCTATTGTTTTAAAAACCCAAGAAGGCAATGGTCGTCCCTCTTCCTTCTTCTCTGTGTGTGGCAGGATTAAATGATGCTTCAGAGCCCACCATGCACACAGCCGTGGCCCTGGACGTAAGGCGTGAAATCTCCCATCTGCCATCACTGTTAGGGGGACAAAAACCCACCAGTGGTTTTACTTCGGAAGTGAAGAACCAGCAAGAAAATGTGTTCTATGAGATTCTGATTTGGAAGATTTTTAAAGAGATTTTAAAGGGAAAATATATAAATATTTTACCAGTATTAAATGTACCAGTCCAAGCATGGCGAATACTCTCTTTGTTGTGTGGCCATTATCATTATCCACCCCAAGAACTCACTTCATCTCGCAGGACCAGAACTCCGTACCCAGCAGACGATGGCTCTCCTGTAAATCCCTAGACACTTCCATTCCATGTCTTTTGGACTGGACTTCTCTATGCACCTCATCTTAGTAAAACCTCACATTGCTGTTTTTCTGTTACTAGTTCAGTTCCCTCCACACGGTGTCCTCGGGGATCAGAATTCCCTTCCTAAGGCAACTGATTGCTGTCTGTGCGTCTGCTCCACATTTGGCTCGGGTGTTTATCTGCTGGTCCACACCTAGGTTGCCTCCACCCTAGCAATTGTGAACAATGCCGCCATGAATCTGGGTGCACAAGTGTCTTTCCAAGCCTCTGTTATCAATGTGTGGGGTGTATACCCGGGGTGGAGGTCCTTAGGTCTGCTGGCGAGGTTTTCTGAGAAACTCAGAAGCTGCACGGCTTTGCCCTCTGGCCAGGGGCCGACCACAAGGGCCCCAGTCAGCCCCACCCTTCTTAACACTTGGACTCGCTCTCTGTCTGGCTGGTAACTGTCCTAACAGACACACGGCGGTGCCATACTGTGGTGTAGGTTTATGTTTGGAGAGTTAGGTTCGTTTTGTTTCTGTCAGGTGTGTAGGCCTTGCATCGCATGCTGGAGACTCAAGAAGAAGAAAGCCAGGATGGAAAAGCCATGATCTTTGTGCTCATAACCAGGTTGTTGCTAGGGGGTGGGGGAACTCTGAGTGGAGCCATCACCTGGTAGGAGAGAGGGGCAATACCTTACTGTCGTCTATCCTAACCCAGGCCAGCCCCTAGGACTGGGGAGGCACTCTGAGTAAGACGAAGGAAAAGCCAGCGTTTTTGAAGAACCAACTGACAGCCCTTTCTAAAAGGGCCTTCGGTCAGAGTCCCTATGGCTTGAGAGCCTAGTAGAATACTTGTGTTTTTAAAGTCTAAACCAGCTTGAGAACGGGAGCAGGTGCACCCATGCCTCTTGCTAGCTTAACTACAGTCCTGTCATCCAGATACCCAGGTCCCAGCTATCTCGGGCATGCGCCATGCTCCCGCAAGAGCAGCCTGGCTTGTCATAGCAGACGCCTCGAGAGCATGGAAGGGGTAAAGAGCAAAATTTAGATACAGGGGTTTGTTTGTCAGAAATAGTGAGAGCATCTGCTGTATCCAGCTGGCTCAGCAGGGGTGGGGATAGCGTAGGTGCAGGCACAGGCAGAGCCTCAGCCTCAGCCTCAGCAGCCTTCGTGACCATGGCAACAGCAGGCTCATTTGCTCTTGCAGGAACATCAGTTCCCCAAAGGAGGGCTCAGGCATGGAATAGTAGAGAAAAGAATGCATGGGGAGAGGCAAAACCCAGGATTTATTGTAGGTAGTAAAAGTTCATTTCTGAAACCAGTGGGATCTTTAGTCAATCAACAGTTGGGAACTTCACAAGATACTTGGTTCTATTTTCATTTCAAATGGCCTGGCAAGTTTGATCCTTGTAGTACTACTCTGGAATTACCCTGACACGTGAGATGCCTGGCAACTGGGCTAACACATGTGGCCTTTACTGCGTGTCATTGACTATCCCTCCTTAGCTGTCAGGACAGATTTTTTTCTTTTTCTTTTTTCTTCATTTGTTTTATTTTTTTCTGCCCTGTTTTTCCGTGTGAGCAGACTTTTCTAGTGATAAAAATGTGGGCACTGAAAGAATTCAGTTTGTATTATTTGGGGACAAGAATATAGATAATATAGACTTTTTTGTCTTTGCTTCTGCTCCTTGTCCTCAGATTTCTCTCCGTGTGTGTGTGTGTACATACACTTGGAGGCAGGGGTAAAAAGAGAAAGCAAAGAAAGAGAATGGATGGTAGGCAGAGGAAGAAGAAGGATGGTGACCTATTTCTACCATGTAATAATTAAAGGAAGGGAGAACACACATGCCCATGATTATGGCTTGCTTAAACATGAAAATAGTTGGTTTTAATTCATAGTCTGTCTTTCAAGGAACAGAAGCCTGCTCAGATTAGCTGAAATTTCAAAGTAATGGTATAGAATGCTTCATAGCCTCCGAGAGCAGGAAGCAATACCTAAGGAACTGGCTTTAAGAATGAACTGTAAACCAGTCCTGGTGGACCACATCTTTAATCCCAGCATCCAGGAAGCAGAGGCAGGAGGATTCTGTGAGTTCGAGGCCTACCTGGTTTACAAAGTGAGTTCCAGGACAGTAAGGGCTGTTACACAGAGAAACCCAGTCTCTAAGACAAAGCAAAACAAAAAAGAATGAACTGGGAACTTCTGAGGAACAAGCAAAGCAGTTGCTCTCTCCTTCCCTGCTTGGGGCAGCTGCTCCCACCGGCTGCTCCTCTGGGTCTTGTGTGTAGCTGTACCCCCAGCCGGTACACAGGAACCTCCCCTAACTCAGTTCTACCCTCTCAGTTTCAGTTGCCCCCAACTCTCGGCTCCAAAACCCACATCTCGTCCCAGCTGGGAATCCACTCCATGCCAACTTTCTGGGAGAGACAATTTTTTTATTGCCTAGCCCGGTGTGGGTTCATCTTAGGCTCTTGGGTCAGCATCTGTCACCAGAGTTAAACTCACTTCAGTTGAGGTGACTCTAAGGAAAAGGCAGGTCAAGCGAGTGCCCACAGGTGTCTGGCATTGTGTGGCGCTTCTTGTGTTTGTCTCCCTTGAGTCTCTAACACACTTGCGGTCCTTTCATCACCTAGACAGCTCAGTGTTTAGAGGTTTAATTGTGAAGTGTGATCTTAAAGACTGTAGTTAGGCCTGGTAGTGGTGGCGCACGCCTTTAATCCCAGCACTGGGGAGGCAGAGGCAGGCGGATCTCTGTGAGTTCAAGGCCAGCCTAGTCTACCAGAACTAGTTCCAGGACAGCCAGGATTGTTACACAGAGAAACCCTGTCTCGAAAAACAAAACAAAAAACTGTAAGGAGAGAGACCACCGGCGCAGGCCCAGGCGGGGCGGCAGACCACCGGAGCAGGCAGCGGCAGACTGGTGCAGGAGGCGACAGACAGCGGGGACCGGCGCACAACACCGAGAGCAGATCGCCCCACTACAATTAAAGCAAAGAGGTAGGCCTTTGGTTGGCGAGATCCCTAGCAAGGAAGGAGCCGGGTCCTGTTCCTGAAGACCCTTCTGAGGGGCGAGAGGGAACTGGGCACCTGGCAGGAGCCAGGAAACAGAGTGACAGCATTTTGTAGGAGGAGCCCCTGGCCAACAGGGAAACCTGACCCGGTTCTAAAAGACCCATTAGATAGCTTCGATAGGAGGAAATGGGCAGGCGCCAAGGCAAGAATTCACCCAACAATCCGAAAAACAACACGAAAACACCAGAACCCAATGATCTTACAACAGAAGGACTTGAACACCCTAACACAGAAGAAGTGGAAAAAATTGACTTTATGAAAGCAATAGAGCCCCTTATACAACATGTAAAAAACACCCTTATAGAAATGGATGAGAAGTATAACAAAAAGTTTGAAGAATTGAGTAAATACGTACATGAGACCCTGGGAAACCAAGAAAAAACGAACAAACAGGTAATGGAAACAATTCAAGAATTGAAAACTGAAATGGAAGCAAGGAAGAAAACACAAACTGAGCACCAGCTGGATATGGAAAATCCAGGTCAACAAGCAGAGCCTACAGAAACAAGCATAATCAATAGAATACAAGAAATAGAAGAAAGAATATCAGATTCTGAGGACACCATAGAGAAAATAAACGCACTGATCAAAGAAAACAGCAAAGTCAACAAATTCTCATCACAAAACATGCAGGAAATATGGGACACAATAAAAAGACCAAACATAAGAATAATTGGAATAGAAGAAGGAGAAGAGTCACAGCTCAAAGGCCCAGAAAATATTTTTAACAAAATTATGGAAGAAAACTTTCCCAACATAAAGAAAGATATTCCTTTGAATATTCAAGAAGCATACAGAACACCAAACAGACTGGATCAAAGAAAAACATCCCCTCGCCATATAATAATCAAAACACAGAATATACAGGTTAAAGAAAGAATATTAAGAGCTGCAAAGGAAAAAGGCCAAGTAACTTATAAAGGTAAACCGATCAGACTTACACCTGACTTCTCTATGGAAACCATGAAAGCCAGAAGGTCCTGGATAGAGGTTCTTCAAAAACTAAGAGACCATGGATGCAAACCCAAACTTCTATACCCAGCCAAGCTAGTATTCACTATCAATGGAGAAAACAAGACATTCCAGGATAAGAACAAATTTAAACAATACGTAGCCACAAATCCAGCGCTACAGAAAGTAATAGAAGGAAAATCGCAACCCAAGGAATCCAACATTGCCAACACTGACTACAATAACTCAGGAATCTAGCGAACCTTCACCAGTACAACTCAAAGAAGGGACACACACAAACTCTACTACCGAAAACAGTAAGAATAACCGGAGTAAACAACCACTGGTCACTAATATCACTTAATATTAATGGTCTCAATTCACCTATAAAAAGGCACAGGCTAAGGGATTGGATACGAAAACAGGATCCAACATTCTGCTGTTTGCAGGAAACACATCTCAACCACAAAGACAGGCATCTACTCAGAGTAAAAGGTTGGGAAAAGGTCTTTCAAGCAAATGGTCCTAACAAAAAAGCAGGTGTGGCCATACTAATTTCCAACAAAACTGACTTCAAACTAAAATCAATCAGAAGAGATCGAGATGGACACTTTATACTCATAACAGGAACAATTCATCAGGATGACATCTCAATCCTGAATATCTATGCCCCTAATATAAAAGCACCCACTTATGTAAAAGAAATATTTCTAAAACTCAAGGCAGACATAAAACCACACACACTAATAGTAGGAGACTTCAACACACCTCTCTCTCCAATGGACAGGTCAATCAGACAGAAACCTAATAGAGAATTAAGAGAATTATTGGAGGTAATGAAGCAAATGGACTTAACAGACATCTACAGAACACTCCACCCAAATAGGAAAGAATATACCTTCTTCTCTGCAGCTCATGGAACCTTCTCAAAAATTGACCATATACTCGGAAACAAAGGAAACCTCCACAGATACAAAAGAATATCAGTGTCCACCTGTGTCTTATCAGATCACCACGGATTAAAGTTAGATGGCAACAACTATGCTACCCCCAGAAAGCCGACAAACTCATGGAAACTGAACAGTCAACTACTGAACCACACCTGGGTCAAGGAAGAAATTAAGAAAGAAATTAAAGTCTTCCTTGAATTTAATGAAAATAAAGAGACAACATACTCAAACCTATGGGACACGATGAAAGCAGTGCTAAGAGGAAAGTTCATAGCACTAAGTGCCCACTTAAAGAAAACAGAGAAAGCATACATTGGGGACTTAATGGCACACCTGAAAGCTTTAGAAAAAAAAGAAGCAGAGGTGCCCAGAAGGAGTAGAAGACTGGAAATAATCAAACTGAGGGCAGAAATCAACAAAATAGAAACACAGAAAACAGTCCAAAGAATCAATGAAACAAAAAGTTGGTTCTTGGAGAAAATCAACAAGATCGACAAACCCCTATCCAAACTAACTAAACAACAGAGAGAGAACACGCAAATAAATAAAATCAGAAATGAAAGGGGGGACATAACCACAGACACAGAGGAAATCCAGAGAATCATTAGATCTTACTATAAAAGCCTGTATGCCACAAAACTGGAAAATGCAAAAGAAATGGACATTTTTTTAGATAAGTACCATATACCAAAGCTAAACCAAGACCAGGTGAATGATCTAAATAGACCTGTTAGTCGCGAAGAACTAGAAACTGTTATCAAAAATCTCCCTTCCAAAAAAAGCCCAGGACCAGATGGGTTCAACGCAGAATTCTACCAGAACTTCCAAGAAGAGCTAATACCTATACTCCTTAACGTATTTCACAATATAGAAACAGAAAAGTCATTGCCAAATTCCTTTTATGAAGCTACAGTTACCCTGATACCAAAACCACACAAAGACCCAACCAAGAAAGAGAATTACAGGCCTATCTCACTCATGAATATCGACGCAAAAATTCTCAATAAAATACTGGCAAACCGAATTCAAGAACACATCAGAAAAATTATCCATTATGATCAAGTAGGCTTCATCCCAGAGATGCAGGGCTGGTTCAACATACGCAAATCTATCAATGTAATCCACCATATAAATAGACTGAAAGAAAAAAACCATATGATCATTTCATTAGATGCGGAAAAAGCATTCGACAAAATTCAACACCCCTTTATGATAAAGGTCTTGGAGAGAATAGGGATACAAGGGTCATACCTAAATATAATAAAAGCTATCTACAGCAAACCGACAGCTAACATTAAATTAAATGGAGAAAAACTCAAAGCCATCCCACTAAAATCAGGAACAAGACAAGGATGTCCACTCTCTCCATACCTCTTCAATATAGTGCTTGAAGTTCTAGCAATAGCAATAAGACAACATAAGGGGATCAAGGGGATTCGTATTGGAAAGGAAGAAGTTAAGCTTTCGTTATTTGCAGATGACATGATAGTATACATAAGCGACCCCAAAAATTCTACCAAAGAACTCCTACAGCTGATAAACACCTTTAGTAGCGTGGCTGGATACAAGATCAACTCCAAAAAATCAGTTGCCTTCCTATACACTAAGGATAAGGAAACAGAGAGGGAAATCACAGAAGCATCACCTTTCACGATAGCCACAAAGAGCATAAAATATCTTGGGGTAACCCTGACCAAGGAAGTGAAAGATCTATTTGACAAGAACTTCAAGTCTTTGAAGAAAGAAATAGAGGAGGACACCAGAAAATGGAAGGACCTCCCTTGCTCTTGGATTGGGAGGATCAACATAGTAAAAATGGCAATTCTACCAAAAGCAATCTATAGATTCAATGCAATCCCCATCAAAATCCCATCAAAATTCTTCACAGATCTGGAGAAGACAATAATCAACTTTATATGGAAAAACAAAAAACCCAGGATAGCCAAAACAATCTTATACAATAAAGGAACGTCTGGAGGCATTACCATCCCTGACTTCAAACTCTATTACAGAGCTACAGTATTGAAAACAGCTTGGTATTGGCATAAAAACAGAGAAGTCGACCAATGGAATCGAATAGAAGACCCTGACTTTAACCCACAAACATATGAACACCTGATTTTCGATAAAGGAGCTAAAAGTATACAATGGAAAAAAGAGAGCATCTTCAACAAATTGTGCTGGCAAAACTGGATGTCAATCTGTAGAAGAATGAAAATAGACCCATATCTATCACCATGCACAAAACTCAAGTCCAAGTGGGTGAAAGACCTCAATATCAGTCCAAACACACTGAACCTGATTGAAGAGAAAGTGGGAAGTACTCTACAACACGTGGGCACAGGAGACCACTTCCTACGTATAACCCCAGCAGCACAGACAGTAAGGGCCTCATTGAATAAATGGGACCTCCTGAGACTGAGAAGCTTCTGTAAAGCAAAGGACACTGTTGCTAAGACAGAAAGGCAACCCACTGACTGGGAGAAGATCTTCACCAACCCCACAACTGACAAAGGTCTGATCTCCAAAATATATAAAGAACTCAAGAAACTAGACCGTAAAAGGCTAATCAACCCAATTATAAAATGGGGCACTGAGTTGAACAGAGATCTCTCAACAGAAGAAGTTCAAATGGCCAAAAGACACCTAAGGTCATGCTCAACTTCCTTAGCGATCAGGGAAATGCAAATCAAGACAACTTTAAGATACCATCTTACACCTGTCAGAATGGCGAAAATCAAAAACACCAATGATAGCCTTTGCTGGAGAGGTTGTGGAGAAAGGGGTACACTCATCCATTGCTGGTGGGAATGCAAACTTGTGCAACCACTCTGGAAAGCAGTGTGGAGGTTTCTCAGGAAATTTGGGATCAACCTACCCATGGACCCAGCAATACCACTCTTGGGAATATACCCAAGAGAGGCCTTATCACACAACAAAAGTATATGCTCTACTATGTTTATAGCAGCATTGTTTGTAATAGCCAGAACCTGGAAACAACCTAGATGCCCTTCAATTGAAGAATGGATGAAGAAAGTATGGAATATATACATATTAGAGTACTACTCAGCAGTAAAAAACAAGGACTTCTTGAAGTTTGCAGGCAAATGGATGGAAATAGAAAACACCATCCTGAGTGAGGTAAGCCAGACCCAAAAAGAGGAACATGGGATGTTCTCACTCATATTTGGTTTCTAGCCATAAATAAAGGACATTGAACCTATAATTCGGGTTCTTAGAGAAGCTAAATAAGAAGGAGAACCCAAAGAAAATCATATAGGCATCCTCCTGAATATTAAACTTCATCAGGCGATGAAAGGAGACAGAGACAGAGACCCACATTGGAGCACCGGACTGAAATCTCAAGGTCCAAATCAGGAGCAGAAGGAGAGAGAGCACAAGCAAGGAACTCAGGACCGCGAGGGGTGCACCCATACACTGAGACAATGGGGATGTTCTATCAGGAACTCACCAAGGCCAGCTGGCCTGGGTCTGAAAAAGCCTGGGTCAAAACTGGTCTCGCTGAACATAGCGGACAAGGAGGACTACTGAGACCTCAAGAACAATGGCAACGGGTTTTTGATTCTACTGGACCTATTGGTTTCGTGGGAGCCTAGGCAGTTTCGTGGATGCTCACCTTACTAGACCTGGATGGAGGTGGGTGGTCCTTGGACTTCCCACAGGGCAGGGAACCCTGATTGCTCTTTGGGCTGACGAGGGAGGGGGACTTTATGGGGGGAGGGGGAGGGAAAGGGGGGTGGCGGTGGGGAAGAGACAGAAATCATTAATTAATTAATAAATAAAATTTTAAAAAAGTACTCTAAAAAAAACTGTAAGGAGAGCTGTTCCAATGGTGTCAGACTTCTAGTCCTGAGTTCTCCAGTACCTTATCTTCCGAGTCCTAATGATCTATTTTCTCTGCTGGTAAATTTAGTTCATTAGAAAAGGAATACTTGCTGACTTCCTGCTGCTGGGCAGTGAGTGATCACTTAATCCCCCTCATTTCTTTCTTTGTTGTTGTTCATTCATGCATGTTTAGCCATAGCAAAGTATGTCTACCCCAGAACCCCCCTTTCAGCTCCCCTCAATCCTCGGAGTCTAGGCAGTCCCACCCCCAGTCATGTGATACCTTACCAAATTAGAAACTGTTAGACCAGATTAGCAGGGAAGAGCCTGGAGAGCCTTGATCCTTAGTTCATCCCTTGGAAACACCCAGACCTCCTCTCAATTTCAGACCAAGTAATAATACGTTACAGGCAGCATGCAGAGCCCAGGGGAATCTCTTGGTACTGTTTTTCCTACGAGCATACCACAGAGTATAGATGCACAGTTGTGGGGGGAAAAGGAAATATCACTCCGTGTAAACCGCTTACAGGTCAAAGGGTCCCGCGTCAAGTGAGCTCCTAGCTGTGGAAGCTGGGTCTTCTCCGACACTTGGCGTTCTCTAAAGCATTGTCATGTCCAAACCTGATTGAAATTTTCTGTAACTAAACCATTGCAAAAAAGAATAGTAGATGCCATCCGCCAACACACGACACTTTCCATTCCTGAAGGATTGCTGCCTCCGACGAGGAGAGCTGAGTCTTTTCCAGCATCAGTCACAGCAAATGAGACTGGCTGTATAGTGCTCACCATTTTATTTGAGGATCGCCTCTGGCTGCTTTTGAAGTCTTCAACTAAGACAAGGTTGGGAGGGGCAGGATTTGTAGCTTGCTTTGTGTGTCTTTCTCATCCCTAGCTTTAAAGGCAGATTTAGAAATTAAAACCAAGCAAATGCAGTTCTCAGGGGCACCTCACTTCCGATGCCAGGACAGTTGTCCTTCCCTCGTTTACACAGACGGCAGCGGGGAAAACGGGTGAGAATTGGCATTTTGTCAGAGCTTGGAAAATTATAGCTCCTGTCAGTGCTGCTGAGCAAGAGACTCGCCTCAGTTCTTACGTTATTGGACAGACACTTGGGGTCAAATTTTATGAGGCCCATTTTTTTTTAATTAGAACTTTGGGCATTATCTCATGCAGTGTGTTGATATTTATGTGCTTCTGGAATAATGTAGCATATATTTAATTCAATTTATGAGACTAATTAAAATGAATGAAATCGTGGCAGCCATGCTTAGCATTTTATAACAAAATAATAAATACACGGTGTAATTCACCCTCTTGTTTCTACCATAACAGGGAAATTGTTGCAAGTTAATTCAGGTGCCAAAGAACAACTTTTCTTTGAAGCTCCAAGAGGCAGAAGACATATAATAAGACCGTCTGAGGTAACAGTCCAACATAAAGATTTTAAAAGGTATTTGGGGGCTGGAGAGGTGGCTCAGTGGTCTTGTAAGGGCACTGGCTGCTCTTCCAGAGGCCTCGGGTTTAATTCCCAGAGCCCACGTGGCAGCTCACACCTGTCTGTGGTTCCAGGGGACACCCTCGCACAGACATGCATGCAGGCAAAACACCAAAGCACATAATATGGAAAATAAATTATATATTTAAAAAAAGATATTTGCCTTGGTTGAAAATTACACATTCTAATCAAGCCTGTGGATCTTAATTATGAACACAGGGTGCCATCTACCTTTGTGCTTTTGGATTTCTAAATATTAGCCGTTAAGCTGTTTTTCTGACTTGTGAGGGCAAGGGCCGACTGTATCCCTGACATCGATGGCATTCTGCTCAGCTTTGTTTCCTGAGGACCCTGAGTCTGCTAACAAGCTGGATGGCTCGTCCCCCTTCTCCACTCATCGTGCCATTTTGTACAATGCTTTTTTATGATGTAAATTTTTAGATAGTCTCTCAGCATTCATTTGTAATAATAAACAATATTATCCATAATGAAACAGAAGTCGAACCAATCCAGTGCCAAACTATTTTTTCCCCATGTCCTTTACCCCGCATGTAGTTTTTTTAATAATTAAGGCCAAGCCTGTGAAAAACTTAGACTCTGGTACCTGCTGCTGATGCTGGCAACCTAAATTCAATCCTCAGCAGCCACAGAGCGGAAAGGGGGTTCAGACTCCCCAGCCACACTGCAGCATGAGTACCCCGGCCCTCATGTACAGATACACAACCAAACTCTTTTTAAAAATTTTGTAATATCTACTAGCTCAGGGATTCTTTGCCAGAAGCAGTTGCCTGCTGGAACATTTGTTGGTGTCCATGGAGAAGGGCGGTACTGGCATCCAGGGGGTGAAGGCCAGGCATGCTATTAAACATGGCGTCCTGCACAGACCGTTATCCTACAGCAAAGCATGACCTGGCACAAGGTATCAGCGCTGGGGCTGACAATAACCGATCTAGTTCATGAATGACACAGTGATTAAAAATTTAGTTAAAACCTTACAAACCTTTGCTGTGGTCAGAGTTCCAAAAGTACAAAGTATGCTTTTGGTCTAGGAAAAATATTCGAGTATGTTTAACAGTCGTATTGGCTTATTGAAAAAAGGCAATACTGCTTTAAATGTGCAACTCAGGGGGCTGGATACAATGCTTGTGTCCAGTAATGATAGCGCCTGGGAGGCTGGGACAGGATTGCTGAGATTTCCGGGCCAGGTGGGGCTACAGTCTGAGACCGCCTCATAAAGAGAAGGATAATAACGGCACTAAGAATTGGAGCTCAGCACCCAGTACAAATGCCTGCTGTTGGACAAGAAGAAACGAGGCTCTGCAACATGGCCACGCCCTTTCATCCCCCTGCAGATTGAGAAGATAGAGTGGGACACATGGACCTGCGTCCTGGGGCCCACCTGTGAAGGAATCTGGCCAGCACACAGCGACGTGACTGATGTCAACGCTTCCAGTCTCACTAAAGATGGCGCCCTCTTAGCCACTGGGGATGACTTCGGCTTTGTTAAGCTTTTTTCCTATCCTGTCAAGGTAATAGTGCATGTTTGTCAGAGATTTGATCTGTCAGTAATTTTCCTAAACCTACCTATTGCAGCTGTGTGGATTTTTTTTTTACTTGAATGCATAGGCAGTCAGAAATGGTATTTATTACTTCTGTAATGCTGTGTAGAAACCTCCCCGGTACTGTTTTTAAGTGGACGACTAAAGTGAAATTCTCGTGACATAGAGGTCCTCATCGTATGAACTGTGAATTCGATGTCGTCTTGACACCTCACACTCTGCCCGTTCTGACTGTTCTAGTCTAGGTCTGGAGACATGGAACCTGCTGTCCCCGCAAGCAGCACAATTGTTTTGAAGCAGCTTCTGTTGTTAACAGACATCACTTGGCCCCGAGCCCCTGTGTGTAGCCTGCACCCTGCCTCTTGACCACTGAGACATCTTTCCAGTTCTCTAACGGCCTTTGTATGTAGGAACATTGTAAGCTAATCTCCCTCTCTGGGCATCTCCAGTCCCTTCCGCCGTTCCCCTTGTGCTCTCCCTCTCTGCCGACATCCGTCCCTTCTCCAGCTGCCTAGAGGGGAGCCAGTGCTTCAGACAGACCCTGACTAGCTCACAGGACAGCCAGACTATTAGCTTCTTGGTTTTGCTTTTACAGTTCCATTGAATAAAATGAAACTGTCACCAAGTGAGCTAAAAATCATAGCTGAACTATATATACATGGAGCTGTCGTTCTCAGGAAAGTTCACATTCCCACCCTGTACTTGCAGAATCTAGTGTCTGAAGTCTGGTTAGAGCACTTTGTATCCATACCAAGAGAACGTTCATCGTTCATCGTGCTTAGCATGTCTATCCTAGCCACGTCTTTCAATGCCTTCGAGACTGTGACTCCATTCTAGCCCCATGCCATCTCGATCTTACAATCTTATTTCTACATCATGGGAAGAGATATCAGTCAAATGCCGGTGCCAGGTGCCCCCATCAGGGTCCCTTCCACGTGTCCGTCTGCATTTAGTTCCAATTCTGTAACTGATAACAGATATTCAAAACTGTCTAGCTATCCAGTACTGCAGCTTCCTCCAAGACATTATTAAAATACTTAGTGTCTGATAAAAGGCCAGCAACTAAAACATAGTGGGCTCAGGCAGCTCAACAGATCCAGGTCTAAGGTGGTGGATCCATGGTACAGCCTGACTCACCCAAGTACTGTGTTCAGTCTCCACAACCTTAAACAAAGACTGGGGATGGAGAAATAGCAAACAGAACACAGTGGTTTACGTCCGTAAGTTTTTGAGGCACCTTCACGCTGTTTTCCATAATGCTGTGCCAATTTGCATTCTCTCCAACAGTAGCTTAGCATTTCCGTCGGTGTTCCCTCTTCCCCACGCCCTCCCAAACACTTGTTCTTTTGTTTCCTTGGGTACCAGTTGTCCTAACATATGTGGTGATATCTCACCATGGTTTCAATTTGCATTCTGGTAAGCGAGGTCTGGTGACTTTTCATACCCCCATTTTCCATTTCCATGGTGGTGTTTTGTTTTCTTTTTGTTTTTGCAGAAATATCTGTTCAGGTTCTTTGTCCTATCAATCTATCTATCAGTTTATCAATCTATCTATCTATCTCTGTCTTTCTCTCCAGTTTACTTTTTAAAATTATTATTTTAAAAATTGTGTGTGTGTGTGTGTGTGAGAGAGAGAGAGAGAGAGAGAGAGAGAGAGAGAGAGAGAGAGAGTAGAAGTGCCCCCAGAGACCAGAAAGGGGCCTTAGGTCCTCTGGAACTGGAGTAAATGTGGTTTCACAGTCTAACATGGGTGCTAGGCATCGAACTCCAGTCCACTGGGAGAGCAGAAGGCCCTCTTAACTATTCAGCCTTCTTTCTCTTCACCTCACCTCACCGCCCATACATATCAAGCTGGCCTTGAATTTATTGTGTTCCTCCTTCTTCTGCCCTTCCAAATACTGGTATTGCAGGTCTGTGACACCATATCTAAATGCCCTGCTTTTTTTTTTAATCTAGTTTTTCTAGCTCAGTTCCCTTACCCAATTGCTGCATGCTGATAAGCATAGTTGCTCTGGGTCTGAGAAAATTCACTGTTAACTGAATGTGTTCTCCCTGCAAACATATCACAGTCCTGACTCCATGGTGAATGTGTATGTGTGTCCTGACTCCACAGTGAGTGTGTGTGTGTCCTGACTCCTTGGTCAGTGTGTGTGTGTCCTCCCTGACTCCACGGTCAGTGTGTGTAGAGAGGAGCTGTACAGAAGTAAGGCTGAATGAGTTTGTGAACGTGGAACACTGTTCTGACAGAGTAGAGTTAATGGGTTATAAAGAGACACCTTTAATCCCAGCACTCTGGAGGCAGAGGCAGGCGGATCTCTGAGTCCAAGGCCAGCCTGGTCTACAAGAACTAGTCCCAGGACAGCCAGGTCTACACGGAGAAACCCTGTCTAAAAAAAAAAAAAAACCCACTAAGAAAATAAAGAGACACCCAAGTCAGACGTGGTTAGTGTCTGTAATCCCAGCAGTTGGTAGGCTGGTTGGAAGCACCCTAAGTATGAGGTCGGCCTGGGCTATACAATAAAACCCTGCTTCCGAGAGAAAGTTCATTGAGTTCTTATTCCCGACACACAACACCCAGTGTCCAAAATGCAAGCTTCATTCTTAAACTACCTTCTTGGTCATTTCACCTGTTCTTACTAAGCATGGCCGCCCTCCAGGCCTCATCCTGCGCCTGGCCAACACCCCTAGTGTATTCTCCTTTACACCTTCACAAGCCAGCTTTGCAAAACTGGGTATTCGGATCGTTTTAATTTTAGTTGCCTTCCCTTCCTTCTCTTTAAAGATTTATTTTTTACCATTTTTTAAAATATGTACGTGTGTGTGTGTACATGAGTGCAGGTGCCCTCCAAGGCCAGTAGGGGGCATTAGATCTCGGCACACAGAACCCTGGAGGCCTTGGAAATGCCTTCTTGGAAATACCTTCTTCTGCCTGTTGGCCTCGCTGGCCTTCCCACTCTGCGAGCTTTGTTGAGGACTGGGTAGATTCCAGGTGGCAGGGGAGGATCAGCAGACCCGGAGGCTACAGGACTGAAGCCCCTGTGTCCCAGTGCACCAGCCCAAAGCCCTTGGGAAGTCTCTTCTCAGTTCTGTGCTACCGTTTTTCTTCTGGCACGCCCCCAGTCGCTGGTTCCTGACCCAGAGTTCATGCGGCTTGCGGCACTGTGTAAGGTATTCCCTGGGAGCCAGTGAGAGAGTGGAAAAAGCACCTCTTTAGGCGGCTCCCACGGGAGCTCTTGCTGCCAGGCCGTGTCTCATGAGCCCAGAATGGAAGCTCTTCCTGGTGCCAAGGCAGGCTTCCCAGCACTTTGCAGGACACCCTTGGGGACAGCCACAGGCACACCCCGCCCTCCCCGCCTCAACACCTGCTAGTAGAGGGGTGCAGCCTGGGCCCCGCGCTCCGAAAGCTTCCAGCAATGACTGGAAAACCGGACTTTATTTATTTAGATTTGTCTGTGGACAGCAGCTTGCTTTGTCTTTACAACAGTTCTTCGAGTGGTTTCTCCTCCCCAGTGTCCGTGGGAGAAACTGCTGCATTTGTTTTAGACATTACTTGAGGTCCCTTGCTTCCTTCTGTCCTTGCCCCAGTAGTGACATAAAAGCCACCATGGGGATCTACTGGGAGTCAGGAGTTTACACTAAACACCTCTGGGCCTGATGTGTTTAATGTTAGAGAGACACAAAAACAAACTATTTCCTTAATTCCCAAATGCATTTCAAAAACACATGTTGAAGACCTATTGTGGGCCAAGAGCGGTCTTGTAGGACCCCAGCCCTGCCGCACCGAGCATGCGCTCTCCTGATACTGGCGGAATCGCTGCTTTGAGCAGTTCCGTTACGTCCTAGCTAACAGGAATCAAGAGCCGCTGTGCCTGGTAACTAACTGCCAGCTTCTGGCTGTATCTGCAGGGACAGCATGCAAGATTCAAGAAGTACGTGGGGCACAGCGCACACGTCACCAACGTGAGGTGGCTGCACAATGACTCTGTGTTGCTCACGGTGGGAGGCGCCGACACGGCCTTGATGATCTGGACCAGGGAATTTGTAGGGACCCAAGAGAGCAAGCTGGTTGACAGTGAGGAGTCAGATACAGATGCGGAGGAAGATGGAGGTGAGCCCCAATCAGCCATACCCCTTCCATGATGATAGCAGCTTTCTCTCTGCCCCCAAACCCCCCCCCACCCCGCACAATCGCCTGAAAACCAGCTCATACCCCGATCTCTTTCTGTTGTTTGAGGCTATGACAGTGATGTTGCTAGAGAGAAGGCTATCGACTACACCACCAAGATCTACGCCGTGAGCATCAGGGAAATGGAAGGCACCAAACCACACCAGCAGCTAAAGGAGGTGTCCATGGAAGAAAGGTATGGTGTTTGCAAGGTCTATTTGTGTTTGTTGTGCCTGAAAACAAACCAATTTGAACTAGAGTACAGTTCTCTGCCCTTGAGTTTATGCCAAACTGAGACTTTTATTGTCTGCCTAGACTCTTAACCTATGCACAGACTTAAGTGAGGAAATTGCCCAGTGCCCTCAGCCCAAGCCGAGAGGCATTCACAGTTATGCAGATTGGTTATGGTGTATGGCTTGGATAGGTAAGACACTGGACTGAGCTGGGCTTCCCACACATAGGGAGCACGAGAGCCCCCAAAGGCCCCCGAGTGCATGACTAACAAGACACCTTGCTGATCAGCAGAGCCGGAGGGCAGGCTTTTGAAGTGGGTCGGGGACATTGGTGGACTGGCGGAAGGGAGTCACCTCCCAGTCCGACCGGTCTTTCTGTGACAACCTGTCACTTGATGTACTTTCTTTTTCTGTGCCCTCTCTCGCCCAGCTCTGTGCAGGGGGCTAGTGTTCCTAGACCCCATGAATGCCGTGCATAGACAGAGGGTTCTAATGCTGTGTTGTGCCTTTCTGGTCTGCACTTTTAAGTACCGACAAGAATTTGCCAAACATTGTAGAATTTAAAAATGCAAAGCTCATAATTACATAATTGACTATGTTCCTAATTGGGAAGCATAAATACTGAGTAAAAACTAGAATTTGAAGAGAATCTCAGGGGTCTGACCCAGGCCTGACACACATCTGGAAAGTTCTCGGTGAGCCCTTTCCCTTGAGGTAGGCCGGATGACCAGGGGTGCCTCGACACCACACTGTATGCTGAGATTCAAGGATTTGCTTTTGATGGCGTCTTCTGCCTCGTGAAGCCACGTGATGAACATGTTCCCCACTTACTCTTAGGGACTGAGCGCCAATCTCTCACTCCAGTCCAGTGGGGGACTTCAGGTTAGCTTGCTGAGTGCTGTGTTATTGGTGAGATGGCTGGTGAGCCCTAACTCTCTCCTTGAGTCTTTATTACACATGGCATGCTAAGCTAATTCTCCCCATTGAGTCCTTATTACATGGTATAGTACAGAGGGAAGTTTTCTTTTGCTTAAAAAATACTGCGAAAGGACTGGATTCTAAGAGCTGAACAAAGGAGCACACACACACACACACACACACACACACACACGAATGTACGAATAGGCCGGCGCTTAACTTATCTACCTGAGAAAGGCGTTTGGTCTGAGTTGAATCTCTTTACAAATAAAGCATCCAGCCTCTCCACTTTCACATTCCATCATGAATGGAATTGGCTTGCCCATTATTCCAAGGGTGTTCAAGCTGGTTTCTATAAAACTCGGCAGTGTATCATGGAACTAAAGTACTGCCTTGTAACGTCCGTCCCAACTCCCTGGCTCCACATTAGGTCAGGTGTGACCCACAAGTCATACACTCACTCCTTGTCTGTTACCTCTCTGCACAGCCCTATAAAAAGCTGTGCTGAGTCGGGCGGTGGTGGCACACGCCTTTAATCCCAGCACTCGGGAGGCAGAGGCAGGTGGATCTCTGTGAGTTCGAGGCCAGCCTGGTCTACAAGAGCTAGTTCCAGGACAGGCTCCAAAGCTACAGAAAAACCCTGTCTCGAAAAACCAAAAAAAAAAAAAAAAAAGCCGTGCTGAGATGGGACATGAGTTAACAGTTTTCCACTTTAAGATTAAAACATGTGAACACGCATTATTTTCTTTATTTTTCCAGATTGAAGGATTGTTATACGTAAGGGCACACTGACTTGAACCTTTATTTTTCAAAAACAAGAAAAACATATAGAATTATAAATGTAGAATTATAAGCAAGCATTTGTCAACTGTCACTTTAAAATAAAATTCACCCTGGAATGAAGTAAGAAAAACATGTAGTAAAGAAACCATTTTAAGGTAAGTATAGGGTTCAGAGAAAGCATCAAGCCTTTTCTATAGACAGCAATTTCCTTGATAACTTAAAAGCCTTGACAGCCCCAGTTTGTAGAAGGCTTTTAGTCACAGAGACAATAGCAGCTGCACGGCATGCTGGGAGCAGAGCGTGCCCACGCTAACCAGAGCAACCCGTTAGCATGCAGAGAGAGAGATCCATATCTGAGCCAAGGATAAGCCGCCTCTCCCATCCTGGTCAGTGATTTTAGGGGACTCTGGGCCTCGGAGATTAGACTCGACAGTTCACAGCACACAAGAGAGGAGTATTGGGCAGAAGAGACCAGAGCAAGTGATAGAGTGTGGGTTAGGACTGAGCCCTTGGAGCAAGGATGCGGAAAATGCATTGCAACTTGGCCTTCAGATGGGAGAGAAAGTGGACTCGGTGAACACTAGCCTCCTAGGAAAGATAGGAAAGAGACAGAAGAATGGGGTGGTGCCCTGCCTGCTGCTGCAGCAGGAACCTGACACCAAGCTTCTCCCTGGGTGTGTTCAGGCCAGGCCTCCCTGGGACTCCTCCTTGCCTTGCTGATCTCTCCTTGTTCCCGTGCTGGGTGATGCCCGGAGATGCCTGGGCCAGGACACTCCAGTGAGAGTGAGCACACACGCTGGAGGACTGCGGAGGTGTGTGCCTGGAGTGGCTCACCAAGCCCCCTCCCCCCTTCCTCCCGAGAGGAGTGCGGCAGCTGTCACCCTGAGGAAAAACGCCCGGTGACAGCTGCATGCTCTGTGTCAATCATTTTATTCTGAAGACAGCCATGGATTGTTTCTGGTTAGATTCAGACATTTGGCTTTAAAATGGCTGTGTGACTACGTCAGGTCTTCTTCTGCAGCTCCTAACATATTGTGACTTTTTCTTCTTTACAAGCCGTATGACCTTCAGTTCCAATATTTTGGGAAGTGAGAAAATTGAGGGAAAAAAAGTAATGATTGCCCTTGAGAGAACACTGGGCTATACCTCGCACGCGTGAAATGTGTCAACTGCATTTCAGCTCTGCCCCCAGCTCCCCACATGGCTTCACCTGGGCTCCTTCAGCCAGCCCCCACCTTGGATGAAGCCACTAACCAGCAACCATGTGGGGTGCATGGCTAGGAGCGGGGCGATACCTGCCCAGTTGTTTCTGCCCCAGAGTCTGCTCTGCTGGGTCAGGCAGGCACTGAGAGGCTGGGCAAACCTGCGGGTGCTGTCGATAAGGCTAGCAGGAGATGAAGAGCTGGAGGTGCGGGGGAGGGCGCACAAAACATTCCCCTTTATTTCTTTTGCTTGCTGAAAATTGACAGCTTTGACGTGAGTTCTGGAGACTCAAACTCGGGTTCTCATGCTTGCATAGCAAGCCCTTTCACGTCTCCTTGGCCAGCCATTTCTTTTAGTGCCTACTGTCTTACACAGGTGTTTTCTAATAACCTTCTGCAAGGAGGAGACTAAACGCACATGCCGCTCCTGCAGAGGACCCAGATTTGATTTCCAGCACCCACATGACAGCTCACAACCATCCAGGACTCCCAGCCCGGGGATCTGATGCCCTCAGCAAGCCTCTGCAGGCGCCAGGCACACAGGCAGTGTACTTAGATACATGCAGGCAAAATGCCATTTACACTAAAAGATAGTAACTACTTAAAGCTAGACTGTTGTGTGAAGAATGGTAATAAGAGAGATTTTTATCTGTATTCACTTGGAACCTGCATCCAGACAGAAACCTACCTTCAAGGTGAAGACACGGCATGACCAAACTGGGCTATCTTTATGGCAGTGGGCCCTGAGATACTCACACACTTAAGTCTGGAGTTTTCTCTGTGCACCCGTGTTGGAAGGTTGCACTGTTCTCAAGGTCCCTGTGAGTTAGCACTGAAGTTTGCAGCCATTTGAGTGACAGGACCTGGGGTTTCCATTTCACCTGTGACTAAAACAAACTCCCCCACCTTGCTTTGTGTTCTTATCCCAGAAGCTGCGCGAGCTGTGACCTCAAGTCAGAATCGCGCCTGACCTGAGGCACAGTTCTTTCCTCAGAAAGCTCTAGGGTTGCTGCCAGATTCTCTGGTCTTTTTTTCGCCGGGAAGGGGGATTTCTCTTTGTAAAAATAAGCAATATAGCAGTTTTAGTTCTTGAGTTTCGTTGTCTTAGTACCGGTTTAATGTACTTTACTTATGACTTGTGAATACCTGTAAAATAATGCTTATTTTAATCACTAGTGTATCAGACATGTTTAGTTTCCTTACATTTGTTCAGTTATTTGCGTGGAGGGGGAGGATACGCTTGTGCCACCAGGCAGGCCAGAGGACAGCCTGGAAGAGCCAGTCCTTTCCTTCTGTCCTGTGCGTCTTGGAAGCCGAACTCAGGTCTTCAGGGTGGACAGCTTCCCTGCTGAGGTGTCTCGTTGGCTCTGAGCAGAGATATTTGGTCTAGATAAATTCAGCTGTTTTACTTGTGGGGGGGGGGTGTATGGGGAGAGAGAGAATCAATCTCCACCTTTCTAAAAATATTTACAAATGACTTTTCAACTATTTTTATATTAATTACTTTTCTCCTTGATGTGACAAACACCAGATAAAGCAGCTGCCTTAACCAGGCCCCCGAGAGGAGCAGGGCTGGAAGAATGGATATATATTTATTTTTGAAAGAACTTATTGGATTGGCTTACGCAATACAGTCAGAGTAGACCAACGGTTGTCTCGCACTGGAGAGACAACCTGGCAGTAACTCATTCTCTGAGGCTGGGCCTCAGCACTTCCAATCTGGTGCCAAAGGCCTGGAGCACTTCTGGAGTCACTGAACTTTAGTCCCCATTGGAGGCTCAAAGAAGCAGGTTCCTATCAGCCAGGGAATCAGCAGTGGCCAGGACAGAAAGGAGGAACTTTCCAGTTAGAGCAAAGGTCAATAGGGTAAAAAACAAAAAAATGGTTCCCTCTTCAAGGTCCTTTTTATCTGCGATGCTACCAATGAAAGCAATGAGGATGTGCCTTGAAGTAGAAGCCCCTTGCCTCTAGGCTGCATCTCAGTGGCACTGCCCTTTGTTCCCGTGACAGCGGGTGCTTGGGAGGACGCAGGGAACCGGAAAACTCCTCTCTCTTTCTCTCTCTCTCTCTCTCTCTCTCTCTCTCTCTCTCTCTCTCTCTCTCTCCTTTCCATGTGCATCATAGGTAATACCCACAGTAGTGCGCAGTCCCTTGCAATCCCCATACTGAGTTGATCTCCACTGTCAGGTCTCATCTTTCAGTCATCCCAGGTGGGGACCTACAGACAAGTCAGGGTCCTAAATAGCCGTCCTGTTCTCTCCCACCCCACAGGGCCCCTCTCTGGACTCTGCTGTTTCTCCCTTCCCCTTCCCCAGCAGCAAGAGGGGCTAACAGCTTCCTGTTTTCATGTGGTTTAGGTACCCCTAGACTTGGGGATGCTCACCAAGTGACCCCTCTTTCCCTTTCTGCTTCGCGGGGACTGAGGAAAAGTTGTCACTTTGCAAACCGCCCTCTATGGCAAAGGCAGACCACGCTCCTTCAGTCTCGTCTGCACAGGAGGAAATGCTTGCTAGCCGAGCAGCAGTGCCGGGCCAGTGACCTGTGAGCGGTGAGAGAATTTACCAAGAGAGAATAAAGGAAGTCTGTTGCTCATTGGCTGCATGGTGTTACAGCTGACGTGGACAAGACAGTAGACAGGGCCTCTGCTGCTAGAGGGTCAGCTTCTGTTGACAGACAATGTTTACATGGCCCCGTGCCCTGCCTGTTGAGGTCGTACTGGGTGGAATGGCTGTGTGGGGCTCATATCTGCGTGGTTAGGTGGACATATCATTATTCTTTGAGGAATAAGTTTCACAGTGAATTATTTCTTCTTGAGACTGTCTATATAAGACAACCTAAGTCTCTAGGAGTCAAACTCCTTACAGACTGAGCCTGCTACCTCTCTGGAGTAGTGTCATGGCAGCCTCAAACAGACTGCAGTTAGGGCTAAGGTTAGTTCTGGTCCCTCCTTAGACGACTGTACCCTTCTTCTAAGCCCAGCTTGCATTCATCCAAAAATAGTTTCCACAACATTGAAGTGGCAGGGCAAGAATTGACCTTATCGGGGATTATGAGAAATGAATCGTAAGTATTCTCTTATATTAATATTTTAGGTCCATAATCATCCTTAAGTATATGGTATATATTCCTGAGGAAACCAAAGACCCTTTACCAACCCTAAACAAAGAGCAGATTTAGAGTTCAAAAACTTGGTTTTGCATTAATTTATGTGTTTGTGTGCATTTGTATGTATGTGGGCATGCTCACCATGGGGCGTGTGCTGGTTCTCTTCTTCCACAGTACGAGGACAGAGGTCTCAGCAGCAAGTGGCTTCACCCCCGGAGCCATCTCACCAGTCCTGGCTGTGAGCTTTTATAATGGCAGGGTCTTTACCTGCTGACTGACAGGCACTACCTGCAAACAATCTCAGAATTCCACTGTGGCATTAATATTTCCCAAACCTTTTCATATGCCTATCGTAGTTAGGGTTTCTGTTGCTGTGAAGAGACACCATGACCACGACAACTCTTATAAAGGAAGACGTTTCACTGTGGTGGCTTGCGGTGTCAGAGGTTTAATTCATTATTGTCTTGATGGTCCATAGTGATGTGCAGGCAGACATGGTGCTAGAGAAGGAGCTGGGAGTTCTGCATCTTGATCTGCAGGCAACAGGAAATGAACTGTATACCACACTGAGTGTAGCTTGAGCAAAGAAGACCTCTAAGCCCACCCCCACAGTGACATGCTTCCTCCAACAAGGTCACACCCACTCCAACAAAGCCACACCTTCTAATAGTGCCACTTACTTTGGGGGGCCATTTTCTTTCAAACCACCACAATGCTGAGGTTTACACGGATATGATGTAATATTTTATTTTTAATTTTGAGTATGCCTGAGGAAAAAACAAATCAATTCAAGGAATTGTCTACTATATATACTATAAAGAAATGTAGGGATTCTGTTTGTTAGATTTTTGGCAGTGGAGGGGATCATGCGTGTCTATGTATGAGTGTGGCACATGAGTGCAGGTGCCCTTGGGGACTAGAGGTGCTGGACCCTCTGGAGTTATAGTGACAGGCGGTGTGAGCTGCCAGATGTAGTAGGTGCTGGGAATCAAACCAGAGTACTCTGTAATGGCGGGACTCACAAGTAACCGCTGAGCTGTCTCTCCAGCCCTGGTTTTGTTGTCTCAGCCTCAAATTGGTTGCTCCGGTGATTCCTTATTATATTAGTCTGTAACATTGAGACGTTTTAAGTTATATTGGATGCAGACTTTCCTGTGGGACTCTTGGCTTCCTGAAGGTTCGTGATCATTGAACCACCATGTAGGTAGCTGGCAGAGTACCTTGCACATAGTAGGTAACTTGTGCGGTACTTTGCACATAGTAGGTAACTGGTACAGTGCCTTGCATATGCTAAGTAGCAAGCAAAGGCTTCTTGAACAAGTAAGTGAATGATTTTGTCCTCCAAAGCCTCTGCAAATTCACTCATTGTCAGTGACTATTTTTACTTTCATTCTTTTGGCTCCCGTAACCTGTCTTGTCGTTGTGGGAGATAGATGACCCATGCACAATCTGAGGAAGCTCCAACCGGCTGTGGGGATGGCTTGATTAAATGATTTTTTTAAATCTATATCGTCTATGTATTAGGAATTGAAATGCTGGTTTGGCTTAAATGTATGTCCCCAAAGGCAAGGAAAACTGAAAATAAACATGTTTGCTACCGCAGCCATCAGCCTGCTTTACACAGAAAGATGCCCCGCCAGCCAGTTTGTGATAGAACAAAGAACATGCTAGAACATGCTCGTGGCTGGCAGTGTCAAAAATATAGGAAAGTTAGACACATTGCCCTGAGCTGAAACAAATTACCATATATAGGCAATCTCAGAGTTGTTTTTTTTTTTTTCCCCTAACCTTTTATGCTATGTTTGGAGAAGAAAATCTCCTGAGAGAACCTGCCCCCAATTTCGAAAAAATGCTTTGTTTCTAATCAGTAGCTGCGTGGGAATTTCCAGCTTGCCAAAGGCGGGATGAGGCGGGACAAGGTTCTCCTCGGTGCTGCCATGAGCTGTGAATGAACAGCCTCCTGCTCCACAGGCCTCACAAAGGCCCTTTGTCCTGCGTGGTCAGTGGCTGCTCTCAAAGCTGGTACTGCTTGTATTGTTGCTAAGAACTGACAATCTTTCCAAGCAAGCACTTCAGAACAGGCCACGTGAGACCCCTGAACACTGCTAAATCTTCTCTTGAGGCCCAGTCCAGTAAGCAGGGAACACAGAGAGCTGGCCTTGCCCCACTGGGAGGGAGGATCCTTTAATCCAGCATCCCATGCTGCCGCAGGAGGGAGTATTCAAGAGCTTGCTAGTGTGGAGTCCTGTGGTTGTTTGTTTTACAGGAGAGCTAAGCCGCCCCTCCTGGTGGGAGAGTGACTCCATCAATCAGAGCGGGCCCTGATTCCCAGAGACTTTCCCTGTGGCCTCAGTTTCTCCTTCCTCACTCCACCCCAGATCCTGTGAACAATCTGCCCCTGTAACTACCCTGAGCAAGTAGAATGTAGCAAGATTCTTGTCTCTTATGAAGGCGGGTGGAATAAACTAAAATTAAAATATCTATTAAGCGCTGAAATGCTAGAATCAGTCATCTCCAAGGCCTATGTTTAGGTAGATTATCACTAAATCACTAAAACTTTTAAGTGAATGCAATGCTATTGTCATAAATGGTTTTCTTTCTGCAAACCCCTGGGCTTTTTATATTGTCCTGAAGCAAAGCTGTTATTTCTATATATAACTGATAATTTATAAAATTAAAACTGCCACACATTATAGAGCAGCCAGTCTTTTCCAGAGTGGCAAGGCATAAAAACCCAGAGGTAAAGTACTAGTATGTGGTTTTAATGATCAGTGTGCCAAGGAAACCCTCCCGTGTGTTTATTTGAAAGACACTTACTCTTGGGATTGAAAATGAAAGCATTAAAACTAAGCAAGGACTCCTCTTTCAAAGGGGGCAGCTTTCCAAAGCTGTGACCGGATTGGTTAAGTCTTTCTGTGGTCTCAGAATATCTCAGAGACTCCATTTGAAGGAACTGAGTGACATCAGGGACAGTTCCTCTCTCTTGTGCTCATGGTCAGAATGTGGTGGCTGGGGAGATATTTGCCAGCATGAGCGGGCCGAGCAGTGTGGGAACATGATGCCCACGGATGGCTTTACAGCTCGCAGATCTGCTCTGTCCCACCCGCTCCTTCCAAGTTTGTGCCAAACCCCGTCATCTACACAGACCCATTCTCCGGCTCCAGCCCACCTCCCTGCCTCTGCTCCTGACATCTACCTGCGTCTAAGGAGTTTGGCTGATGGTCACCCAGCTAACTGCACTGCTACCATGCCATGGTGACATCGTCACCTACAACGTTCTCCCTTTGTAGCTCCACCAACTCCCTTCCCTAAATGCCTGGTCAGCACCAATATAGCTGACCTTCCATGCATGTCCAGTGCTTAGCCGCTCCTCTCTCTCTCTCTCTCTCTCTCTCTCTCTCTCTCTCTCTCTCTCTCTCTCTCTCTCTCCCTCTCTCTCTCTCCTTCTCCCTCTTCCCTCTCCCCTCTCTCCTCCTAATCGTACCATTCGTCTCCTGGCCTACTTTTCTGCTCAAACACTCCTGCCCCAGATGCATTGGCTACCCCTGCATATTTTCTTATACCCACCTCTCCTCTTTCCTGGCTAGAAAATCTCCCGTCAGTGCATCGCCACGCCCAGTGACGTCATATGGCCAGCTGCACTCAGGTTGCCTACACTGCGCACGTGTTTGCGCCTCTTCTCTGGTGAACTCAGCCATCCTCTGCTGATTGGCCTGCTGCCCTGTGGTCTTCTTGGCAGGTGGCTTGCTCTGCTCTGTCTGACAACACAGAGTCCCTGTGTACAGCTCTGTCTTGACTGCTCTTCCTGTCTCCTCTGTTCTGTTCCCTTCCTCCATACCTAAACCACTTGTGAGTCCCTCTTCCTGTTTAGACTGGGCCTTCACATGGAGCTTACTCGGAATTCCTATCCATCCATGCTCCTTATTTCTTCTCCCTTTGTCTCTAACGTCATCCCCCTTAGTGGGAGCCACATTTTGAGCCAACGAGGATGTCTCAGCCTTTTCTGCCCACATCCGACTTCCTCCTGAAGAAGGCAGAGCCTTCAGCCTTACAGCTTTTCCTCCTTCTCCTCCATTTCCCATTTTCATCCAGGTTTCACCCAGTCGTTCTTTTACCCTGTCCCTTCTCATCTGTCTTCTACGTGGCGAGGACACCCTTCCCAGGTCCCCAGAGCTCCACTTCTAGCTTTGTTCTGTTTAAAAGAAGGGTGACAGAAATGTGGGATCCACATCCAATTGATTTTCATACATGTGATTTCTCTAGAATCCACACTAAAAAGGTGCTGAGACGGTGACATTACTTTTAATATATATTATTTAGCCTACTTATGAAAAACATCTCAAACTATAGTCAGTGTTAATAAGTTTACATTCTTTTTAAATTATTTTATATCTGAGCTTGGTAATGCGCATCTGTAATCTCTGCATTTGGGCTACAGAGGCAGGAGGATTTAAGACTCAAGACTAGCCGTGGCTATTCAAACAAAAGAAAAAAGACCCAGTTTTACTAGGTCCTGAAGTCTTGCTGTGTGTTTTACCTTACAGCACATCTTAATCTGGAGCAGCCACGGTTCAAACGCTCAGCAGCCACATGGCGCGGTAGCCACTGTGATAACAGGCAGTCCGATTTTAGACGTAGTTCTCTCCCTCTCTCCGTCCCCTCCCATCCCTCAGCCTCTGTTTGTTTTCACTCAGCTTTTACTGCCTTGTCTCTGCCCTTCATCTTCCCCCTGGTTAATCACTGCCTGCGCTGACCATCCTGCGGTCCTTCCCTGCCCACAGAGTGTGCCGCAATGTAAGATACTTCTTCAGCAGCCTGTTTCCCTCCCCAGTAGTGGGCCCAAGAATAAGGCCGCATTGCCCAACAGGTCACACCCAGCTTCTCCACAGTCTCCTGCCAGCCCTTCCTCTCAGGGTTATCCTGCTTTCTTGCGGGAATCCTTCCCTCAGCATCTTTCCTGGGATGGAAGTTCCCGTTCTGAGTCATCTCAAAGCCTTCCTCCTGCCCGCATTACCCCCTCATCCCTCCACATCCTGGCCATCCCTGTCACCTATGCAGTTTTCTTCAATCTGTTGGGTCCTTTACCGTACCCCAGGAACACTCACCGGCCTGGCTTTCCTGCCTGAGCCAAAAGGAACAACCAACTATAAGAAGCGTATTGGACCAAAAATCAGTGACTGCTCTCGTGTCCTCGCAGAGTTTCTCAGAGTGGCATTTCCAGTGGGATCTAAATCTGGAAGGATTTAGAAGTCCTGGAAAAAAATACCTCTAACCCGCCTGCCAGCGCTCAGCTGTACTTGGTTTTTGGCAGCTCCTCCCTCATCTGATATTTCGAACACTGTTTATAGATGCTTGCAAAGAGGCTTTAATGCTTGTGTTGTGTTTTAACTTGCTTTCCTTTGGAGGCAGGGAATTGTCAAGTAAGTATCCGCAGCACTCCGGACGAGCTCGGGTGTTCCGTGGACACCTAGTGCTCAGTGTCCTGAGAGCCCCGAGCGGGAGGGCTCGGTGCTGAAAGCAGCTGTGTCTGCCCCACGCAGGCCTCGTCCCACTGCTCCTCCTCCGAGGCTGTGCTTGTGAACTAAGAGAGGCACACTCTGAGACCGCTTTCCCCCGGAGCTTCCAGGGGCTTGTTTCTGTTTTTGTTTTTAGCTGAAAACAAGGATGTCAAAAAGCATCGGATTGCCTTTCTGTGTATACATACAACCTCGTGTATATATACACAGCGTTTGCGCTTGTATGCATACTCTATCCTGTATAATATGCTGTGTATTATACAACCTGTGTGTACCCTGGAGCCAAGCCCTGTCTTGAACCGGAAGTTATAAGCCACGTTCTAGCACACTCTTGCTCCCATTGCAGCCCCCTGGCTTGCTTTGGTCACACACTTACACATTCTTAGGCAAAGGAAGAAGCCCCCGGACCTTGTCTGGAAGCTGGCTAAAACAGAGGGAAGAGCAGGTGTCTCCGGAGGTGATAATGAGTGTGCAGGAACTGTCTGCTGAGGGAGCTGGCATGCCCCACCCCGAGATTCTGCTAAGTTCCATGGAAATAATGTCAGCTGGGGGGTGTCATTTGCAGAGGTGCCCTCCCCCCATCTTAATGCCATTTGGTCCAATTATCACTTATGATTGATTACGTAACATGCTTTGATGGAGGAATCTCTGAGAAAATAAAGGTACCTTGTTTCCCCTGCACAAAATCCATTAGCTGTTCCAGCCAGCAAGCTGACCTACTCAAAAACCTGAGAGCTATTAGGCTAAATTATGAGTCCAAATTAATTTGGGAACAAAGCAACCCATTGTGCACAACTCCCCAGGACATTCAAGAGGACGCTGTTGTTTTTCTGACAGCGTCTCCTTCCAGCACACTGACTACAAGCAGAGTCCCCAGGCATGAAGCCAGGAGCATGCAGGCAGCACTGACAGGGCCTCCCTTTCTCTCCCCACTCTGTAGGCGCTGAGTGCCCTTTGCCCAGAGATGCCAGGGTCTGAGTTTCTGAGCGTGGAGCCTGGTGCACTCTTTCCCGTCTGTTTTAGTTCTTGGTTGGCATGCTGGGGAAGCATGGTTTGTGCCACACGGGAATGTCTGTCCCCTCAGGAAATGCTTGTGCATGAGTGAGGTGCTTGCTGACTCTGTTCTGACCTGTACTGAGTTCTTACTTTGCTTTGTTTTCTGCTTCCAAGGGGATCAAGGTAATTCTTTCTCTTTGTGTTTCCTTAGAGCTCTGGCTGGGAGTGGGAGTGTGGGACTCAGAGCAGGACGACCCTCCCCCATCCCCTACTTTCCCTAAGACTGCAGAAATCTGACTGGAAGGAACCCAATGTCGCCGGCAGGGGTCCTTCAGGGTTTCCTCCAAGTAAAATCTCTTAGCTAAATTTGGGAGTACCACTCCCTAAAACTAAGAAAGGAGAAGCAAATGTTGGTGTAGTGATGGCAGCTTGATGTGGACTCTAACCCTGAGTTTGGGGGCAGAGTGGGAGGCAGGAGTTCTTTCATCCTTTCTTCCTCTTGCCCTTGTCTATGGCCAGACCAGCTGGGTACTTTTCACGCAGCCTCGGGATCTGTTCCAAACCTTGGCTTCTCAGTCTTAAGGCACAGCAAGCCAGGCTCTTGTCCACCTGATTCTGAGGAACACTGACAATTCCTGTTTGAGAAACAGCCAGTGAAGTCAGGAAACATGGCCTTTTCTTTCTCACGCATTCGCTCACCCTCAGTTTCTAGCCAGGGCTTCTCCTCGGATCCCAGGATGTTGTTGGGTATGGGGGAAACGGGATCAATGCTATGCAGGTGCTGTAGTGTAGAGAAACCCAACTCTGCCCTGTGAGCCCAACCCACACCTGAGGCAGGTCAGATTCCTAGTGGGATGAGGGGGAGAGCCACACAGAGCAGCCCCAGGTGGCATGTCCTTGGAGGGGGAGCGGAGTGAGGACCTCCCCTGGCTCCAGCCAGCTGCTGGACTCATAGCTCCTATTCAACCCTGTGCTTCCTCTGACTTCTGTTTCAGACCACCCGTAAGCCGGGCAGCTCCCCAGCCTGAGAAGCTCCAGAAGAACAACATCACCAAAAAGAAAAAGCTGGTTGAGGTGAGGAGGTCACATGATCGTGCCCTTATCTAATTACTGATGCTCTGACCCTGCCAGGGGCCATCTTCATTCGCCCCAGCTGGAGACCCCATCAGATGGACTTAGATGGGTCTGTTGACTCCCTCGTGCCCCCGTCTCCATTCTGTATGGACCAACATTGTATCTACCAGGTCCCATTCCTTCTCCCTCAGCCCTATCAACAAGCCTTATCAATCATCACCAACTCTAAAATGCATCGTGTTCCTTAAATGTGGCTCTGCTGCCCTATACTCTCCACCACCTGAGGTTAAAGCCCTCTTTTTAGGGACAAGAAGGAAGTTGGTGGCACATAAGTCTTTACCATCTCTCACCTCGCTTTCTTCAGCAGTTCTCACACTTGAGTTGGGGGACTGTGACTCTCATTTGCAAATGAGAGCTCTCTGGTTTAGGGATGAGAAGGACCCATTCCCAAAGTCGCCAGTCCAGTGCCGGGGGAAGACTTAGGATCAGCTCCCGTGAATCTGTGTTTTCACAGACTCACCACCCCAGGGTTCTCTCCTCAAACCCCAGATCTTTCATGCCTTAGGCTAGCTTTTCTACCCAAAATATTCCCGCATTGCCAGTGAGAGTCATGTTTATAGTTCGAAAAACCTCAACCAGAGAGACCTCCCTAGCTCGTGAGCTACGATTCCTGTGTTACTCAAATCTCCAACCTTAACCTCATCACCGAATGCTCTCAAAATGGTCTTGGGCTTCGAGGTCCTGTGGTTCAGTTCTTTATTTACCCACACTAGTTCTTCCAGGCCTTTCTCTGGGATCAGATATCTGTGGAGGACCTTCATTTACAATGTCCCTCCTCCCGACCCCTCCTCCTCATGTTCCACAGACCTCAGCACACACGCCCTTGCCTCTCTCACACTTCTGTCTGCCTCTGCTGTTAGATTCTAAACCCACACTGGTGCCAGAGGGGGTGTTTGCTTGTTTTCTGGAAAGGAACTTTTTTTGAGGTATTTATTTTGGAAGATAGCTCAAGTCAGGAAATTCAGCTCAGTTTCAGGGAAGACAGGTCCAGCAGTAGAAGGGCCATCATAAGCCAGATGGTGACAGTCTTCTGTCAAGCAGGGGCTCAAGGGGCCTTCAAGGGGCCTGAAGTGTTTTTCTCTAAAAACTTCTTGAACACACAGCAAGCTAGCAATGATTCTTAGCCCCTGAGTTGGCAGATCTTCAGGTGGTTAAACTCCTATTCTAAATTTCCAGGAGGCTGTCTGAGTGCCCACACTTGGCAAAGTCCCATATTGGGGGATATTTGATCACACTGGGAACCCCGAGTTTGCATTTACATTAATTAAATAAATAAATAAAATTAAATAAAATTAATCTCGGGACAGGAAGCTGCATTAGCAATTAGTTGACAGGAAGTAATCATAGAGCATCAGAGGGCATGGAAGAGATAAAGGAAGACACAGGAAGTAGTAGGGCAGGGTTTGGAGTGGCATGACTTTTTCTGTTTTGATGGAGAGAAGGACACACTTTTTGAGGGATGCCAGTGAGGAAAGAAGGCTAACTAGGTGCTGCTTACCTCCTCTGAGCTAGCAGATCGCCACCTCAGCCTTGTCTCAGGTTTTATGTATAAATACAATGATAGAGATTTAATTAAAGCTCCCTTTAGCGGCGGCAGCAGAGCCAGTGACTGTGGGAACATAATTCCTGCCAGGCCGCGACCAGAGTGGCCAGGCTGCTGCCAGAGAAGCAGGCCAGTAACTGCAGAGTCACAATTGCTGACTGAAATAGAGAAAGGCCCAACCACTGTGCTGAAGTTAAAACAACAGTCCCGTATTCAGTACATTCCTGGGGAACGCTTTGGGAGAATCAGGGATGAGCAGAGATTCATTTAGTTGGAAGAAGGGCTTCCCAGGTGAGAGGTATGTTAGAAAACAAGTTGTAACACTAGGAAAAGTTACCCACATGCTATAAACCTTATATCCCATGAGCTAACCCAGGGCCAGGCACGGAGGAGCCCAGTGCAAGTGTGTTGAACGGAATCAAGACTTGATCCAAATCAGCCCCTGCTCTTGATCACAGAGGACAAGACAAAAGATAAAATATGGATCCAGAGTAGCGTCCGTCTGCTTGGGAAAATGCAAATGCATGCTGGTTTCACAGGACAAGTTATAAACAACACGTCGGGTGTGGCCTCAGCTTGCCCAGCAGCCCTGTCAGTCATGGCTGCCTGAGAGACCTTTTCGTGGCAGCCCCTGAGCCGCTACTCAGCTGAGCTGAGGAGAGAATGTCTGTTGAAATAGGAGCGGCGGGGCTGCGTCCCCTGCACCCGGCCGCCCGCATGGCTAGCTTATGCCCGAAATAATTACACGGAAACTGTATTCTTTCAAACACTGCCTGGCCCGGCTAGGTCCAGCTTCTTATTGGCTAGCTCTTACATATTGTTCTAACCCATTTCTAATATTCTGTGTAGCCCACGAGCTGACTTACCAGGGAGGATCTTAACCTGCGTCTGTCTGGAGCGGGAGAATCATGGCGACTCCTCTGCTAAGCTTCTTTTTCCCAGCATTCTCTTCTGTCTACTCCGCCTACCTAATTTTCTGTCCTATGAGGGCCGAGGCAGTTTCTTTATTAGTAAGAAATAACTCCCACATCATTTCCCCTTTTTCTGTTTAAACAAAAAAGAAAGGCTTTCATTTTAACATAGTAAAATTACATATAGCAAAACAGTTATCAAGCAAGAATTGCAGTTACAATATATCTATTTTATCTCTTATCATAACTAAGGAAAACTATAACTATCTATTCATTCTTCAACTCCATCAAAGACTCCAGAAGGATATAATAATACCTAAGTAAACAGGAAGTAAGAAAACTCTAGAAATGACAGAGACATCTCGCTGCCTGGACAGTCACCCAAAGTTCCTCTGTACCGTTGGGGCATCCATCTTCGGCCTACAGGCCCATAGTATCCAGAGACATTTCCATGAAGCAGGAAAGTCCTGCCTTTTCTTGCTGTTCTAAAAGTCTAGCCTCTTGCCTGAATAAGCATTTCCATTTTAAGTGCGGCCCACTCTCAAGGACTGCAGAGCTCAGCTGGAGCCAGTCCAATGGCGTAGCTCTGCTTGTGGATGCCCAAGATTTTAGCATCTCTTTAACAAAAGAGGAGTGCATCCCGAAAGTCATGACAGCCTGTTTAATTTCTTTGAGATCACTCATACGGACATGCTCCCATGTATCTTCCTTAATGACCCTAGGGTTTCTGGAACCAATCACCTTCTCTGTTGTTATTACTGGAAAGGCAGGTAGAGCTGTAGGTAGAGATTTGTGGAAATTGTCCCGGAGGGATTTACCCACAGATGTAGTTAAAATTTGCCTTTCTACCGTTTGTTCTTCTTCATCAGAATTTAGAAATTCCTCAATCTTTTCAATTCTATTCACCATTGCCTTCTGCAATGTCTGTATCTCCTGTCCAGAATTATGTTCCAAAGCCTTCATTGAGGATTCTAAAGTATGAAGTTTGTCCATTAGAGATAAGTTCTCATCTTTGGACATAATTTTTATGGCATAAACCGTGCCTTCTTGTATTGACAATCTTTCTGCCAATCTGTCATAAGCTTTAGACAAAATCCGATAGTCACATTCAGCAGTTTTGATTCTCTCAGTTACTATTTCAGTTCCTACAGAAAGGGACTGAAGCTTACAACCCAAATCAGCTGTTCCCTCTTCCATAGTAATGAGTTTCTCCTTAATATCAGCCACTAATGTTTCAGTTCCTACAGAAAGGGACTGGAGCTTACGATCCAAATCAGCTGTTCCCTCTTCCATAGTAATGAATTTCTCCTTAATATCAGCCTGTAATGTTTCAGTTTCTACAGAAAGGGACTGGAGCTTACGATCCAAATCAGCTGTTCCCTCTTCCATAGTAACGAATTTCTCCTTAATATCAGTCTGTACCTTTTTTAAATTTTCCTCAGTTGATCGAGTCATGTTAAACAAAGATCTGTTCTCCTCCTGGAGAACTTCAAACTGATTCTTGAGAAGATTGTTGTCATTCTCAATTGTTTTTAAACGTGCAACCTCTGCTCGTAAAGACTTTATCATATTTCTATTATCAAACCATATAGTGCCAAGGAAAACTACGAATCCCAGAAAGATCCATAGAGATGGGGTGATAGACACCTCTTGTAAAATCTCCCACATGGTACAATTAAAAAAAACTGTTAAATTCTTGAATGGTAACGTGTTCAGACATTTTAATTATAAAAGAAAATTTTTTCTCTTACCTGCAACGACTGGTTCCTGCCGGTGGTGGTCTCTGTGGTTTTGGAGCCTGTCTTGGAACTAGCTCTTGCAGACCAGGTCGGCCTCGAACTCACAGAGATCCGCTTGTCTCTGCCTCCCGAGTGCTGGGATTAAAGGCGTACGCCACCACTGCCTGGCCAGCCTTGAACTCACAGAGATCCGCCTGCCTCTCTGGATATTATGGGCCTGAAGGCCGAGTGTATCTCGGACTCAGCCCTGGGGCCCGAGTCACAAACTAAGAAAATGACACCCCGGAGCCTGCTGTGTTAGCTAGCAGGCTACGCGCTTGAGTCGGGGGCAAAATAGCCCGACGTTGGACGCCAAATGTCTGCCAGTGCACAGATGTGACACTCGTGGGTGACCACTGGAGGCCATCCTTAGGGAAGTCACTGTCACCTAATGCTTCAGGGAGCTAAATAAAGGGCCGTGTCCCGTCCTCAGCTAGTCCAGAGCCTCAGTGAGTAGCGACTGTCACATATTGTTCCTGTGACATGGGTGGCTATTTATGCGATGTGCAGTGTGGCATCGTTCCTTGCTGTTGACCTCTGAGGGTGGACTGTGTGTGTGCATGCAGGAGCTGGCTCTGGACCACGTGTTTGGCTACAGAGGATTTGACTGCCGGAACAACCTGCATTACCTTAACGATGGTGCCGACATCATTTTCCACACCGCGGCTGCTGGCATTGTACAGAACCTCTCCACAGGTAGCTTTGGGAGACACGGCACGCCTACCCGCCTGCATCTTTTCCCACTCTTTCGACGCCCCAAAACTTCTTCCCTTTGAGCCATTCTAATCTCTTCCGGGCTGGTGTCACCCAGTCCTCAAAGTGCTCCCTCAGCTCTTGGGGCCAGGCCTCCTGCCTCTCTGGTCACAGCCTGGTTTGACCATGGCGTAGGCACTGGAGAGGAGCCACCTGCTTCTAGCAGCTCCTCTGTGATGAGAGGAAAGGAAGGTTAGGGAAAGAGGGGAGTGGAAACAGAGAGAAGAGGAATAGGCAGAGAGGGAAATTAAGAGCAAAGCAAAGGGCTTCCGGTTCTCAAGCACACAATGGTCGTCCTGTATCCGGACGGCCAGAATCAGGGGTGTGTGCTACAGGCCCCGCTTGTTTTTACTCAAGCAGTGCTCACAAAGAGTGTGTTATTAACAAAGACACTCGGTGTCTCTAGCCATGAGTCCTTTAAAAGGAAACATCATATATATATATATATATGATGCATATATATATGTATATATATATATAGATATATATAGATATATATAGATATATATAGATATATCTCCCAGCACTCAAGAGGCAGAGGCAGGCAGATCTCTGTGAGTTTGAGGCCAGCCTGGTCTACAGATTGAATTCCAGGGCAGCCAGGACTGTTACACAAGTAAACCCTGTCTTGGGGGGCAGGGGCACAGACAACCACGACATAACATTTCAAACAGAAAATGTGTGACAGACCCGAATCCACATCTCCACTGCCAGATCAGATGTATCCTCACTGTAACTCACTGTGTAGTTATGTGGAGATTTGGAGAGCACAATCACGGGGTTGTCTTGATCTTTCTCCCTTTTGGGAAAGAAGGCTTTGAGACTTCTCATGTTTTCTCAGTGTTTTAGGCACATGCCGGCATTTTAAGAACACTGAGCTGTACCCCATGTTTATTAATGCTGCCGCTCCCCAGTCTGTTCTTGGGCTTTTGGGTGGCTTTTAAAAGGCCCTTTGGGAAGTACTTCCTTCCGCTTCCTGGGAAATCTGTTGACCTGCGCCAGCCAAGCTCAGAGGTGGGCACTGAGAAAATATCCATCTTGTGCAAGGGGAGGAGGGAACTTGAACTTCATCATTGTAGTCTCTGAAAGCATTGTGTCTGATCTGTGTGCTGGCCCCACACAGGCAGTGGGAAAGGCTAAGGTAGATTATGGTTATATTAGGAATGGGTAGGACTACTCTGAAAATGGGCTTTCTAAAAACCTAATCTTTTATAAGGCACATCCAGATTCCCCATTCCGCTCTGTGACAGCCGTGACCCGCCGCGAGATCCCACTACTCACCTTCCACAAATTTCTCTCTCCTAGGCAGCCAGAGCTTCTACCTGGAGCACACGGATGACATCCTCTGCCTCACAGTGAACCAGCACCCAAAATACAGAAACGTGGTGGCTACCAGCCAGATAGGTAGGGCCCTCACTGGGACTGGCTCTCACGGCTGTACAGGGCACTGGCCTATAGACCCAGCACTCTCTGGAGAGGGGATGACTTAGACCCTTTCTTCCTGATGTCTCAAGTGTTTTGTTGTTGTTTTGGATTTTTTTTTTTTTGAGTCTTAAATATATCTGTGCAACTTGAGTTGATACATGGAGTAACTGGTGATTCTGAGGGACCATAAACATCAGACCACAGCCGACAGTTAAATAAATAGATGCTTCTCTTTCCTGTGGACTGGACCCCAGGTGTAAACGAAGCCCATGTCTTGAAGCCTATGAGTGCTTGGCGAGCGTGCAATGCAGCTTGCGGACCTGGCTCTTCCATTCCCCGAGAAACCGCCAGCCACACATGTGAACTGCACACTCGTGAACAGTCACCTGCATACTTTTTTACTTTGTCAAAGAACTGTCAAAGGCAGTTCTTACGAAAGTCTCTCGCTTGTTTTCATCAAAGCCGCGTTCGTTTTGAGGCTTCCTTTGGAGCCTGCTTTACTGGGGTTGTTAGGAACGTGACTTACCACTCTTGTTTCTCCCGACTTCCTCATTGCCACTGCGCACTGTTGCGGGTAACACCGTGGACACCACAGGTACGGCTGTCCCGGCTGTGAACAGCAAGGTCATGTCGGTGTAACATTTGCCGGTTGTATCTGCCTGTGCTGCAGATACAAATCTATCCTCACGAGTTCCCTCGGAATAAAATCCTCTACAAGTGTGTGTCCGTATGCTCTGTCTTTAGTAGCAAGTTTCTTAATGTCTTTCTTTGGCCAGGTCAGGCTAGATGTCTCTAATGTCCAGTAGCTGTGACACCCCTAAGCACTTGTCTGAGGAAGAGCCCTGAGTGGGACACCAACAGTAAGGCGCTACCATCTCTGCTATCTCTCCCACACTCAGGGACAACGCCTTCGATTCACATCTGGGATGCCATGACCAAACACACCCTTTCCATGCTGCGGTGCTTCCACTCCAAGGGGGTGAATTACGTCAACTTCAGTGCAACTGGGAAGCTCCTGGTGTCCGTGGGCGTGGATCCAGAGCACACCATCACTGTCTGGCGATGGCAGGAAGGTAACAAGCTGGGTTTCTTGTCCCCTTTCCAGGGTTCCCCTGTGGAGTGAGCTGGGATAGAAGGCCAGGCTGCTTCCAAGCAAGCCACTCCCAACTCTCATTCCCTGTACCATGGCCAGCTGGAGGCTGCTCAGGAGCCATGGTGGCTAGGGAAAGACCCATGGGTATGTT
Organism: Alexandromys fortis; assembly: GCF_014885135.2. Taxonomy (NCBI): domain Eukaryota; kingdom Metazoa; phylum Chordata; class Mammalia; order Rodentia; family Cricetidae; genus Alexandromys; species Alexandromys fortis. Next base: position 1,269,303 of record NW_026068101.1, read on the forward strand.
GGGAAAATACCAACACTGGCCACAGAGACAGCACTGTCCCCTCTTTGTCTTCAGCCTCAGGGTTCCTTTCGGTGCCCTCTGGATTCTGCTCCAACTGTTTAACATTGGCCACCTTGCTAAATTTCAGTTGGCCAAGTATTTTTATGCTTTAACACTTGTGAAATGAGGGTTCACCATAACCACTGTGTAGGGCAACACTGTTAGTCTCAGCCCTTTCACAGGGCTCACCTAAGACCATTGGATTATGATTCACAACAGTAACAAATTAATTATAAAGTAGCAATGAACATAATTTGATGGGGGGGGGGTCACCACAGCACAAGGAACTGCTTCAAAGGGTTGCAGCGCTAGGAAGGCTGAGAACCAGAACCACTGGTTTAATACATGCACACACACATATGCATGCATGCACACCAGCTGCTACTAAATTTGTAATTGTCTTACAATTAAAAATATTCAGTTTTCCGAGTATGTGCTCAGGTCGGCCTTGGCAAAAACAGATCCAATTAGTAAAGGCATTAATGAGGTCTGTCTGCAGCTGGTATCTGGGACACACGGAACAGACAAGCAGAGAGGTGGCACTTCTCCAATCAAGGACCCTAGAGTCCCATTCTCTCCTCATCTTCTCATGGATGGGGTGCGAAGGGCTTTAAAGAGCTGTATACGTTCTGAGAAAAGGTCCCATTTTTCCTGAGTTCCAGCTAAGAGAGGCTGATGTTTCAGAGTTTCCTTACACCGCACTGGGAGCCAGCTAGACCCACGGGATTTCCAGGAAACCATGCTGTCATCTTGTTTACAGTTCACTGTGTCCAAGTGTCCCTAAAACCCATCTCTCTGGGAGGCAATCAGTTGCTTAGGATCCCAGGTGGTGAACCAGCGAGATGGTGCAGATGAGAAACAGCATCGTACCGCGGCCTCAAAGCATCCCAGAGTTGGAAGGGCTAGGGACATCGTCTAGCCATCCAGGTCCACCCCACAGAAGTCCTCCAGCACTTTCCTGCAGCTTCCTTCAGGACACAGCTCCCGCTGCTTCCTGAGAAGCCTGTCACTGTTAGCTCTTTTCAGAGTCCTCCCTTTATGGGGTAGAGTTGTGTTCCAGATACCCTTTTCCTCGGGCTGTTGACCCTGTCGCAGGTCCAGAGAGAAGAGTGAGCTCATGGCCCCACCCAGTCTCCTGTCTTCAAGCTCATGCTCCCCGACTTATCCCTCCAGGCAGAGCCTGCTCATCTGGGGCTCTTCTGAGTCCGCAAGGCAGCAAGGAGCAGAAGAGTCACCCCTTTCCCAGCTCCCAAGAGTCTCCTCTTTAACCAGCTCCCCAGAGGAGGGAAGGGTGGAGTGTCCTCTCCTTGTGTTATTGGAATCGGTTTGTCAGAGTTTTCGGAGCAGACGCCCTCTTCATAGTTGACTGTACACAACTTCTCTTCCTTTCTCTAGTGTGTAGTGGGTATTTTGCTGTTCAAATTCTGCCTTCATATAAACAGCTCACACTGGGTGAGGTTTGCATACATCTGTGTTATTACTAAAGAGCATATTGTGCATTCCTGTCTTGTTAGTGGGTCATTCTGGAGAGCATGTGTATGAATAATAAGATGGGATTTCAAGTGAACTTACTACACATAGAATGGCATGTTTCAGATCTTTTACATGTCTATGTAACTTGTTCTAAACAGACTAGAAGCCAGCTCAGTGTCTCCACAGTGAAAAATACTCATGAGATTAAGACAAGAGGAGAAGCCCAGTGGCTTAAATATGACTCTCATTATAATTTTTCATTTCCTCCAAAGCTGGCGAGGTTGATCTTTGCATTTCTTGTTGGCCACGTGCACTACTGCATCTGTAGTCACGGCCCATCTGTTGAGCTGGAGACAGGGTGTCTACTTACAATGATGGGTTGGTCTTTATGAAGGGTCCTACCTGTTCTTTGCTGTCAGACGGAGTTAATGGTCTTGGAGCCCATGGTTTTAAAGCCCCAGATAGTGAGATCTGCTACTTCTGTGAGGGTTTCAGTTGCACAGTGTTGATGGTGCGCTTCTGTAGCGCCATCATGAAAAACAAGTGAGCAAATGCACAGAGATGAGAAGAAAAAGGGGTCTGGTTAAATAATAAAGGGGAAGCAGAAAATGGGACTAAAACAAGGAGAGGATGTGGGAAGAGCCTTGAAGGAAAAGTGACAAGTTTAAAATAAAAATTTAAACTTAAAGGGTTTAAAAGAGTAAAAAGGAATCCTAAAGTGCAGACAAAAGGAATAGAAACCCAGAGGTTTTAAAGGAATCTAAAGGAATGATGAGATTAGTTCCCAGTGTGGAGTGAGGGTTGTGGCCAAGTACTTCCCACCTGTACCAGCCCTTCCACTTCTCACGGTGTGACTTCTCACGGTGTGACTTCTCACAGTGTGACTTCTCACGGTGTGACTTCTCATGGTGTGACTGACTTCCCACAGTGTGACTTCTCACAGTGTGACTTCTCATGGTGTGACTGACTTCTCACAGTGTGACTTCTCACAGTGTGACTTCTCATGGTGTGACTGACTTCTCACGGGGTGACTTCTCATGGTGTGACTTCCCACAGTGTGACTTCTCATAGTATGTGTGACTTCCCACGGTGTGACTTCTCATGGTGTGACTTCTCATAGTGTGTGTGACTTCCCACAGTGTGACTTTTCATGGTGTGACTTCTCATGGTGTGTGTGACTTCCCACAGTGTGACTTCTCCTGGTGTGACTTCTCCTGGTGTGACTGCTCACAGTTTAACTCCCCAGCTACAACAGTTGTCATACCGGTTTCAGTGAGGATCCCGAGGGCACAGCAGAAAGGTTAATATAGTCAGGGTTGGTCTATAATAGTTGAGATTCCAGATGAAGGATAAGTGAGGATAAGTGAGACACAGAGGACATTTAGAGTATAGTATAAGAAAAACTAGTAACTAAATATAAAATGGAAAAATGTAAGCATAAAATGCACAAGCTGTTCCAGGACAGGCTCCAAAGCCACAGAGAAACCCTGTCTCGAAAAAAAAAAAAAAAAAAAAAACCACAAGCTGCAAAGGGATATTGAGGTTAAAGAAACTCAACACAGGGCATCTTGGGGTTTAGAAGTAAGGAGATAAAAGGCATCCGAAGGATCTGAGCTCCCAGGGACACTGGAAGGGCGGACGAGCCTCCTGGAGCCGAATAGTGCTGACCTGGGAGCAGAAAGATGTAGTAGGAGGGTAAATCAATCCTACCTTTTTCTGGAATCTAGAAGCTTCCATATCATGGGCCACAGTCATTTCCTTCTCTAGTCATAGGCTTGTGGGTGGAGGTTCTGTTAGTAGCACCCACTTCTCTGGAAAATATTCCCAGGCACACGTATATGCCCTCCTTGTCATGGTGTCTGAAGGGGATGCTGTTAAAGAAGGAACTCGACCTGAGCTCTGAGTGGATGGAAGGCAGGCCTGGACTTTTCTTGCTCTGGCCCACACATGGCAAAAGAATTAGCCTCATTAAACTCTGTTGCCCACACAGGTACCAAGGTTGCCAGCCGAGGGGGTCACTTGGAACGTATCTTTGTGGTAGAATTTCGCCCCGACTCAGACACACAGTTTGTATCTGTTGGGGTCAAACACATGAAGTTCTGGACCCTGGCTGGAAGTGCGCTGCTATACAAGAAAGGGGTCATCGGGTCCATGGAGGCTGCCAAGATGCAGACAATGCTGTCCGTGGCTTTTGGTGCTGTAAGTTTCAGCAGATGCTGTCTCAGAGAGGGTCCTGAGTCCTCAGGCTGGGCATGGGAGTGGGGGCAGGTGATGGCCAATAAGTCACCCTTATTAAGCGGTTCCTTTGTAAACAGTGTTCCCCAACCTTTCCATCAGTGGGGGATTAACTACAATGTGCACTGAGTCCTTTGTGTTCTCCGTCCTCAGCATCCATAGTGGATGGACTACACTGTGTGTGTGTGTGTGTGTGTGTGTGTGTGTGTGTGTGTGTGTGTGGTGTTTGTCAGTGTGTTGCTGGATGTGTGGATACTAAAGGGCAATCTTAGGTGTCATTAGGAGCCAGTCACCTCCTTCAAGACAGTCTGTCACTGAACCTGAAGCTTGCTACTTAGGCCCGGCTGGCTGGCCAGTGACCCTCAGGGATCTCCATCTCCAGGTTCCCAGCACTGAGGTTAGGAGCACATACCAGCATTACCAGAATTTTGTAAATGTAGATTCTGGGGATTGAACTTGGGTCCTCATTCTTGCAAGGCAAGTGCTTACTGGCTAGGCTGTCTCCTTAGTCCCTCCAGTAACTACATGTTTACCCATTGTTTTTGTTCTCAAATGTTGAGTCAAACAGTGTTAGTTACTTTTCCTGTTGCCATGACAGAGTAGCTGAGGAGAGCAAGCTAAGCAAGGGTTTATTTTCCTTGCGATCAGATCATCATGACAGCCGCGGCATGTTGGCAGAGTTGAGGTGGCTAGCCACATGGCGACCACAGTCAGGATGCAGAGATGGCGCTCAGCTCACTCTCTCCCTGTTCACTCTGAGACCCCAGAGAACGGACTAGGGCCACCCACATCCAACTATGCCCTTTGCCCTTGTTCTTTCCATCCAAACTGACAGTGATAACTATCCAGGGCAGGTGACACCAGAGCAGACCCTGCTTACGCAGCCCCTGAGCATGCTGGGACTAATTTCCACCCTCAGACAGCGGTCTTTTTCTTCCTGGCCCTCCTGCTCCCCAAAGCCCCAAGCCAGTGCAAACTCGCCTGGCACATGCAAGGCAGCTCCAGGTGTCCCAAGCACATAGTGTCCACTTCCTAGGCGAACCCCAGACACATCTGCTCCCTGGTTAGGTTGGCCCTGCCCCTACTGTGGCCTGTCTTGTGTTGATGCTGCAGAGGTGCACAGACATGCAACGTAAACGTAATTGCCCAAACCAATTAGCAGGTAAACTGTAAAGCCAGGGGACCTCTCGTGTCCTTCCGGTTCTCTGCAAATCTGTTTGGGTTAATGCAGATCAGACGGGCGGTGCACAGCTGGACCTCTCAGCAGAGCTGCCAGTCTGACTGGAGAAATTGTTCAGAGGCTAAGAGCACTCACTGCTCTTCCAGAGGACCTGAGTTCAAATCCCAGCACCCCACTCAGGTATCCCATAACTACCTGTACCTCTGGCTCGATGGCATCCAATTACTGTGGTCTCTGTGGGTACCTAGACTCACAGGCATGGACACACACACACACACACACACACACACACACACACCTAATTAAAAATAACAAATATTAATTTTAAACAAACGAAAGGAGCCAGTAGCTGAGAAGGGACCCTTAAATCCCTGGTTCCCAAGGTGTCTCTTCGTTTGCAGAACAACCTCACTTTCACTGGTGCCATCAATGGAGATGTCTATGTGTGGAAGGAGCACTTCCTCATCCGGCTGGTGGCCAAGGCCCACACAGGCCCAGTTTTCACCATGTATACCACCCTCCGGGACGGGCTGATCGTGACTGGCGGGAAAGAACGGCCGTAAGCAAAGGTCCCTCTTGGGGATTTGTTTGCTGCTATCTTGAATGAAGTTGAGCAAGGGTTTATTTTTCTAATCAGACTGCCATCTCTACAAGGGAGCCCAAGGTCTTCCCGAGAGGGCAGTAGAGAAGGCCATTAGCAGCTAAAATCTCGGGAAACACTTCTTAAAAAGCTGTTGTGACTGCTCTTGGAGGAAGGGGGGAAGAAGAGGAATGTTAGCGAGAGGGCAGGATCTGTGAAACGCTCTATTGGTAGGCTGATGAAAACGTGCCTGGCCTTGGGGGCTAGGCTTGCTTTCCTCCAGACATGCACTTTTGAAGGAGATATAGGATATCTGTGGGACCCAGGAAGGAGGCCACCCTGGAGGGTCCATCCTGCTGGGCCTGGGTGGCCGTGCCATCCGTGGCTGGGGCTGAGAGGGCCTGGGAGGGAAGTCTTGAGGGGATGGGTCAATGCCTTTGTGCCTTTTGTAGGACTAAAGAAGGAGGCGCTGTCAAGTTGTGGGACCAGGAGATGAAGCGCTGCCGGGCTTTCCAGTTGGAGACGGGGCAGCTGGTGGAGTGTGTGCGCTCCGTGTGCCGAGGCAAAGTGAGTATGGCCGGTCCCACGGGAGCCGCTCCTTCAGGCCGAGCTGAGGAAGACGGGGTTCCCAGCCGTCAACCCCGAGGTGTAAATTATACTCTGCTCAGCAATCAGAGCCAGGTGAACCTGCTCCAGGAAGCCCAGGGGTGGCTCTGAACCTGTGTCCAGCGCCCAGGTTGCTAGAGAGGGCTTCGTGTTCCATAGATGAGTGTATCTTTCTGTTTGCCTGACAGGAAGTCAGCCACTGTCACTAAAGACACTATTCTCATAAGCTGGATGATACCAAATTACTTGGGTAGGGTTCTGAGGCCAGAAGGGAGTCAGGGCCACCAAACTGTTCCTTCAAGGTCTTTAGTTCTCAACTCATTTGTTTGAGCTACACAATGAGACCCTCAGGAGGTATGGCCACACCCAGTCTTTTCCTTTCCAATATATTTAAACTTCCTCTTGGAGATGATGTTTGGGAAGGAGTCTCTCCCTGTTTAACACCCCACGTTCATCTCTAAGATGCTCCTCAGCTTGAGGATCTGCTCTGTAAGCCTTTCCAGCAAGAAAGATACCCTGACTGCAACCTGCACATGCCTACGAGTTAGTGATACTCATCTGTCACCTATGTGAGCTGTGGGCAGGAGTCTGCCCGCTTATATCTCTGCTCAGTGGAAGGAAGAACTTGGCCTTGGTAGCTGCTGGGAGAGGGACAAGGCTTTCTTCAGTGCCATCCACACCCAGGGCAGGCCTCATGCTCAGGAGGAGCTGACCAGCACAAAGTACTTTGTACTTTGGGGGTTTGGTTTGTTTGTTTTGTTTTTGTGTACATGTTTTGTTTGGGGTTAGGTTTTTTCTGAAGAGAGAGAAGAACGCCGCTCAAGCTCCTGCCCGAGGGAGCTGCTGGGAAAGGAAGGGAGAGCAGACTGCGACAGGTGTTCAGTCCTTAACAAGTCACCTCTCAGCTGCCTTGTTAATAACAGTGTAGCAGATTCCACTAACAGTGCTTCTGGATTTATTATAATTGTTATTTATTATTATTAGTGGAGTGTGTGTGTGTGTGTGTGTGTGTGTGTGGTTTTTTTCAAGACAGGGTTTCTCTGTGTAGCCCTGGCTGTTCTGGAACTCACTCTGTAGACCAGGCTGACCTCAAACCCAGAGATCTGCCTGCCTCCGCCTCCCAAGTGCGGAGATTAAAGGTGTGTGCCACCACCGCCTGGCTTTAAATCATTTTTTAAACTGTGGCAAAACACATAAAGGTTACCATTTTAACCATTTTATGTACAGTGCATAGAAATTAAACACATTTATACTATGGCCTTCAAATATTTTCTCATTAAAACTGAGTTTCTATTAAACACCACCTCCCCTTCACCATCCCTCCTGCCCCTGGTAACTCCATTCTCCTTTGTGTTCCACAAACTGGTCACCTTGGTCACCTTGGCCACCTCAGATGAGTGAGCTCATATAGTTCTTCTTCTAATAGTATTTTATTATAACAGGGGAAAATTTTAGTAGGAACCAAAGATGGTGAGATAATTGAAGTTGGTGAAAAAAATGCTGCTTCAAACATCTTGATTGATGGCCATATGGAGGGGGAGATCTGGGGCCTGGCCACACACCCCTCTAAGGACATCTTCATCTCAGCCAGCAATGATGGCACAGCAAGGATCTGGGACCTGGCTGACAAGGTAAGGGGCATACTCTGTGTAGTCCATGTTTTTCATTGGGACCGTTAGCTCCCCAATAATGGCCCAGAGACTTATTATTAATTATAAAAGCTTGACCATAGCTTAAGCTTGCTACTAACTAGCTCTTACCACTTAAATTAACCCATTTCTATTCATCTGTTATAGAAGGAGTGGGGAGGCCACTTCCCGCCGCCTGGCTTCCAGCTAGCTTTACCCGAAATAATTACATGGAAACTGTATTCTTTTAAACACTGCTTGGCCCATTCGCTCTAGCCTCTTACTGGCTAACTCTCACATCTTGATTAACCCATTTCGAATAATCTGTGTAGCACCATGTTGTGGTGGCTTACCAGGAAGGATCTTAACCTGTGTCCATCTCGGAGAGGAGAGCTATAGCGTCTGTCTCACTGCCTTCTTCCTCCCAGCATTCTGTTGGGTCTATTCCGCCTATCTAAATTCTGCCCTATCAGGCCAAGCAGTTTCCTTTATTAATTAACCAATGAAAGCAACAGATAGATAGAAGACACTCCCACATCAATCTATGTATTGCCACATGGCTGTGGCTTTACCTGTCCTCCAGCATGTCTTGTTCCCTGTGTCTCCTGGTGATCCCACCTTTCTTCCCAGCATCCTCTGTGTCTGGCTGTCTCACCGATACCTTCTTCCTAGCTAATGGCTGTTTAGCTTTTTATTAAACCAGTAAGGCTGCGCCTTGGCAAAGACACATCTTCACAGTGTACAAAAAGTTCACACCACAACAACCCTGTCAGGCTCATGTGCCTGTAGCAGCTGGACCAGAGGTGGGAGCAGCTGGAGCAGGCACGCTGGATCTGCACTATTAGGAAGTCTACTAATAAAGTCCCTCACACATCTCATCTGTGCTTCCGCAGTTCATCTGCCTGGTTATACTTGCATCGAGACAGGGTCTCCTAGCCTAGGCTACCCTAGAACTCCGTATACAGTAAAGGCAGACAGTGACACTCCTGACTCTCCTGCCTCTACTTTTCCAGTGCTGGGAATCTAGGCAGTTCTGGGGCTCAAACCAAGGCTTCATGGAATTAGATAAGCACTCTACTGAGCCCTAGATGTTGATACTTCCAGAATAATTAAATTGAACATTACTATCTTTTTATGAAAGGACAAGGGAAGAGGAAGAAGGGAAAGGAATGTTGAGAATGTCAAATGTTCCCATCAGGTCTCAGGAAGGTTGGGAAAACCTTGGGGTGAGGAAGTAAAATATCAAGAAAAAGGTTACGGAGCCTTATCCGGCCAGAACAAACACCAGAATTCTGTTTCAAAACGGCAAAGAAATGTTTGGTCATATTCTCGTAGTGTAAGGGTCAAAGAATATTAATACTCATTTAGTTTTAGAGCTATTACAGTTACTAAAACAGCTTACACTCACTGAAAACCTGCTCTGTACTGGAAGCTTCCTCTATGCTATCGTTACTGCCTACAAGACTTTCCCAAGCCCAACGTCAGTATCCCTTCTGTGTGGGCAGCAGTGGACACAAACATACCCACCCAGGAAGTGAGAGCCCGTTTCAAGAGCTGAGCTAGCATGCTGACGGCTGAAGTGCCTGGCAAAGCCCAAGATCTGGGTCTGGCCCACTGTTTCCATAGGTGAAGCCACAGTTGGCACAGCCAAGCTGGGTAGTTAGCACACAGATCCTGCAGTGTCAGCGTAACGTTATGACACTAGCAGGCAGTGTTTACCAAACGGTGCCCTGAAATGTGCTATCCCCCAAGTGGTTCTCATCGCGATGCCCGAAGGGGTTGACTACTGTCCCCCAAGTGGTTCTCATCGCGATGCCCGAAGGGGTTGACTATGAGAAAGCACTGGTGGCCTTCAGTAGTCTGACTTCCCTGTCCTGCTGTCAGACGTCCCCCAGAGATCAGCCCAGGGGAGGAGCCCAGATGACTCTCTGTTCCCATGCAGAAACTGCTGAACAAGGTGAGCCTGGGCCACGCGGCCAGGTGTGCGGCCTATAGCCCTGATGGGGAGATGGTGGCCATTGGCATGAAGAATGGAGAGTTTGTCATCTTGCTGGTGAACAGCCTGAAAGTCTGGGGGAAAAAACGAGACCGGAAATCTGCCATCCAAGACATCAGGTACGTGAGTGGTCTGAGCCAGAAGGGTAAGCGCTCTTTACCATGGTCCTTTTAGTGGCGATGTGGGAGGCACAGCTGAAAGGGTTGCTTCTCCAGCCAGCTATCTAAGGGTACCTCACACACACAGCCATTTTTCTATAAGATGGTAAAAGTACTTGTAATTTTACAAACGGCTGTATACCACCCTTTGGGATTAAATCGGGAAATGTGTTTAATTTCATAGAACCTGGGGAGACGCCAGCCACATGTGAGTCGGGAGGCTCATCTCATAGTCTTGGGACCGTGCTGACCCATGTTTGTGTGTTCGGATCTGCCTTGTGCCTGAGCAGCCCCACAAAGTTTCCTCATGGACCACTCTCTTGATTGTGTTTTTCCCTAGAATCAGCCCAGACAACAGATTCTTAGCTGTGGGCTCTTCCGAGCATACGGTTGACTTCTATGACCTCACTCAGGGCACAAGTCTGAACCGCATGGGCTACTGCAGAGACATCCCAAGCTTTGTCATTCAGATGGACTTTTCTGCAGACAGCAAATACATTCAGGTATGCTGCTGGCTAACTTGTCTCATGGCGACCAAGAAGAGCAACAAAGCAGCGTTTCTATCAGTAGAGTGCTGACGGCATGCTGGGCAGCATCCTAATGTATCCACTACAGGCGGCTTCCAAGCGCTGTTCCCTTCCTCCTGGTTTATAAATGTAGAAACAGAGGCTTAGATAATTTATATATATAGTCATTCTTTAGTAAGACACAAAAACCAATATATAGCAGGAAGCGTATCCCTAGTCGTCTTTAACCTACTTTCACCAGCCCTTCATCACAATTTCCTAATTTCTGGGGCTTAGCAGATGGCTCAGCAGGTAACAGTGCCTGCAGTTAAACCCAAGTTCAAACCCTGCCCCATCCCACGTGATGGAAGGAGGGAGACCTGATTCCCACAATTTGCCCTCTGACCTCCATACATGCACTGTAGCAGGCACTTGCATGCATGTACACACACAGAGAGACTATCAACAGGGTTATTTTTAAAAAGCCTTCCTAGTCTCTAGTTCCCTAGGGCTGCGCTGAGCTTGTCTGGCTTGTTTATGCTGCTGCATACTGGAGTGGGCTGGGGAGCCCTGGGTCCAGCAGAGCTGACCAGTACGGTGAGATCAAGGGGCCCTTCCTTTGGCATTGATTCAGTATTCCAGCATTTGGGAGCCTAGGGGTTGGACATTCACTATGAAAGAGAGGAGTGCATATATTCACTTTGCAAATGTAGCAGCACGGTAGGTCAGGCGAGCTTCCGGATGGATACAATGTGTTGTCTCCTGGAGCATGGACTTGCAGGGAGAGGACAAGTAGGAACCCACAACTGCCATGCCCGTGTGCTGCAAAAGCAAGTGCAGGGTGCCAGCCGCCCCCAAAGAGGCAGCATTTTAGACCTGCCTCCCTTCTTAACAAGTGCTGCCTAGGCCAAGTCTGTACTTGTGTAGGAGTGAGCTGACAATGGGGGTGGGATTTTTGCTCCAAGCCATCTGCATTAAAACCCGGAGGCAAGACAGACTTATAGGCTCATTCCATGAACAGAGGAGCCGGGGTGGCTATGGAGAGGCATCGTCACCACGTGGAGTAAAGGGTCTAAGATGTAAGATGCTGGCAAATCTCCTTGAATGTGAAAACAGTTCCACCAGGGACTCCTAGAGAAGCAGGGCCATCGGACACTGCCCACCATGACTTGCCCTTCATGCCTTCGCTGAGAACAGGGGGTTTCTAGGTATTAGAATCTTGGCCCTCCCTCCCTCACAGGGTTTGATCTGACAAACTGGGCCAAAGATCCCTGTTGCCAATGAGTTTCCAAGTCACCGACGTGCAACCACATTTGGAGAACCAATGTGTCAGGACTTTGGGAAATGGAGGGGCGTGCTAGAAGACACCCCATCCTGTGAACTTTAGCACAGGCCGTGTCCAGGCTTTGTAGCCCAGAGCTGAATTCGGGTTTCGATCTTGGGGTCTGAACTGGTGTTCAGGAAGACAGCCAAGGGGGTCTGTGGGATTGAGGAAGCAGATGAACATGGTTCCTCTCTACTCGCAGGTGTCAACAGGAGCCTACAAGCGCCAGGTGCATGAGGTTCCCCTTGGGAAGCAGGTAACTGAAGCCATGGTCATTGAGAAGATCACCTGGGCTTCCTGGACAAGGTGACTAAAGAGAACTCGACTTGGAGTGGTCCCACCTCTGCCTCTGGGGTTGGAACGGCCATGGCAGGAAGAGCGGAGAGGAAACGGTCTTTCTCGGGGCGGGGTGTGAGCATGGGAAAATAGTGCTTCGCGAGCAGCAAGTCCTTTTCGTCTCATCTCATACCAACCCCAAATCCCATCCAGCAAGTTCAAGTGTTTTGACCAAGCCCAGGAACAATGAGGCTTCTAAGAACCTGGAGTAAGAAGGCACAAGGGTGGGACACTGGGGAATAGAACTATTGTTGAACAGGTGAAGAAACAGTGCCTGCTCTAGTCAAGGCAACGGACAACAGTGAGTGAGTGAGGAGCCCCGCCCTTGCCCCCCCCACATATACATACAGTAAGACCATAGAGAAGAAAAAAATCAAGCCAGGCAGTGGTGGCACACACCTATAATCCCAGCATGTGGGAGGCAGAGGCAGGTGGATCTCTGTGAGTTCAAGGCTAGCTTGGTCTACAAGAGCTAGTTCCAGGAGAGCTAGGGCTGTTACACAGAGAAACCCTGTCTCAAAAATAAAGCAAAACAAAGGAAGAAGGGAGGGAGGGAGGATGGAGGGGGAGGGAGGCAGGGAGGGAGGGAGGGAGGGAGGGAGGGAGGGAGGGAGGGNAACGAAGGAAGGAAGGAAGGAAGGAAGGAAGGAACGAAGGCAGGCAGGCAAGAAGGAAATAAAGAAAGAATCTCTAGTCGAGGGAGGGAGGGAGGGAGGGAGGGAGGGAGGGGAAAGAAAAAAGAAAGAGAAGGAAGGAAGGAAAGAAGGAAGGAAGGAAGGAAGGAAGGAAGGAAGGAAGGAAGGAAGGAAGGAAGGAAGGAAGGAAGGAAGGAAGGAAGGAACCAAAGCTGGAAATAAGCTTTTCTTTCTGGAGTATAGGGGATGGGGTTTGAGAAGGGAACAGTATAAGGTGGTGAAAATGGCCAGGGCAGGGAATGGCTGTTTCCTGACAGCCACCAGATGACCAAATTGTGTAGAATCCTTATCTACGTCTTACACCAGAAGGGGACAATGGCCCTAGGAAATTACTCCACATCTTCCTAATGCCTTTCCCTCTTGGACCAGTGTTCTAGGAGATGAAGTCATTGGAATCTGGCCACGAAATGCAGACAAGGCTGATGTCAACTGTGCGTGTGTGACCCATGCTGGCTTGAACATTGTCACAGGAGATGATTTCGGGCTGGTGAAGCTCTTTGATTTTCCATGCACAGAGAAATTCGTGAGTTTTCTTTAGCAGCCCCTAAGCCACCTCTAGGCCATGCTCTGTAGTTGGAGGGATCCACACATAGATGGCCATCCGAGTTAGCATGGATCCAGCCCTGTGGAGATCGGGCTGGCGTTTTAATGTCCCTCTGCAGCTACAGCCCTCGAAACTAGACAGATGGTGCGGGGACAAAACGACCACGAGGGAAAGCAGCGAAAGGCTGGCTGGCAGGGTAGCCTGGAAGTGCTGTGGTTACAGCTGACCTTCCCGAGTCTGGGTCTCAGGAGCAGCATCTGCGGCCCTAGGAGGAAGGGAGACTGACAGGCCACAGCGGGTTCTCTTCACCTCAACTCCTGGTCCAGACAGAACTGCGGGGGTTTCTGGGAGCAGGGCAGCGGGTGGATCTGTAACTTGACTTTGTTACTGGAAATAAAAGGCACTCAGCTGCTTCCATTTTTCCCTCACAGGCCAAGCATAAACGTTATTTTGGTCACTCAGCTCACGTGACAAACATCCGTTTCTCATACGACGACAAGTATGTGGTCAGCACAGGAGGAGACGACTGCAGGTAGGAGCCCGACTGATTGTCCCTCTAGTCCAGCGTCCTGCAGGTCCGGCTCTGCCAGGACACAAGGGTCAGATATGGGACAGCAAAAAGAAAATCCCACAAGTTCGTAGAAGCAAGGACTTGCTATGGTCTCACTGGGATTCTCTACACACTTTGACAGACCCATGTCCCCACTAGTGCTGTCCTGGGACGGTTGAGCGCATATCACGTGACAGCTATTCGGAATATAGCTTTGAGGAGCAAAAACAGTGAGAAAGCTAGAAGGGCTAACTCCAGTAGAAACAATCCCTGGAATAACCACGTGTCCCTAAGAACCGCTAGTCTGTGCTGATGTCTTTTAGAAGCAGCACTACAGCCAGAGACATTTAAAGATGTTCATAATGCAGAGCCTTAGTGGCGCAGGAACAGCTGAGCAAGGGCTGCTCTCAATGGACAGGAGGAATGGAAGGGGATTAGGGCTAGTCAGAGGCACACCTGTTTGGATGTGCAGTCAAGGCAACTTTTGATCTCATGGTGAAGTGGGCAGGTTATTCCGCATGAAGCATGGCTGGGAAGCCATTGTTTTAAAAGAAACCCTTGCCGGGCGGTGGTGACACACACCTTTAATCCCAGCACTCAGGAGGCAGAGGCAGGCGGATCTCTGGGAGTTCGAGGCCAACCTGGTCTACAAGAGCTAGTTCCAGGACAGGCTCCAAAGCTACAGAAAAACCCTGTCTCGAAAAACAAACAAACAAACAAACAAAAAAACCCACAACAAAACAAAACAAAACAACCCTTCCAACCTGAGCCACAGGTCTGTAACCTCTCTTTTCTGAGGTAGAAGAGGGTTTCCGGGCACACAGAGGGACAAGCCCAAGTCATTCTACCCTAACTCAATTTTGACATATTGAGAGACTTTCTTACATGGGGACGAGGATAAAGAAAAGCACTGCTGGCAAGATAAATGCGTTTTCTCCCAGCCTGATGGCCCGAGTTCAAGCCCAGCGACCCAAATGGAGAGTCCACCACTGATTGTCCCCGCTCCCACACCCATGCTTGCACACGCACTGAACTTATTTTAAAACATTAGAAATCAATGTTGGCATGTGTAATGGTCTACGCTGTAGAGGAGGCAGGCACCTATAGAGAGCACAGTGCACTGTGCTGGCCCGCAGAGCCATCACGAGCTCAGTGACAGCGACCGCAGGTACTTCTAATGTCGGCACAGTACTGAGACCAGCTCCTCTGGAATATTAACACCCACTGAAAACAATGAGGCCAAAGAGAACAAGCTGGGACCAGGAGACCTAACTGAATAAACAAGACTATTAGTAACCTAAAAACGTAAGGCTTGTGTATCTTATATAAAGGGCTTTGTTTAAATGGCACTGATAAAACCTCTAAAGTTGCCCAAACCTCAAGTTGCCCAAAGTTCCCAGCGACTTCATTCTGCAAAAGGGGTGAGAGCAGACACACGTCAAAGAACTCTAAAACAGAGCCATAAGCCAGGCGTGGTGGCTCACACCTGTAATCCTCAGACTACATAGTGAAACCCTGTCCCCAAAACAAAATGGTAACTAGGAGGGAGGCAAGTTACTGGCCACTACAATAATAGGTGGCAATACCCTGGTTTACATTTTGAGATCTTGAGCAGTGGGCAAGACTGTGTTTGGCACCTGGCAAAATTTTAGTATCTGGCCCCACAAAAACGTCTGGTCTGCTTTTCAGTGTATTTGTATGGCGCTGTCTGTAAACGCGGAAGCTCGTGCGCTATGCTGCTTCTCGCCAGCTACTTCCAGGCAGTGCAGAGGCGCCTTCTCCATGTCAGCTGCTGTGGGACGCACAAGCTCCGAATGCCGACGAGGTTGTAGGACTGTCTCACAATCGGGACTTCGCAAGATGGTGATACCAAGAAGGAAAGTCAAGTCCTACAGTATATTAAGACTGTTTGCTTCTGTGCTGGAGACTAAACCTACGCTCACTAGTAACTACACAAACAACGAAATCCTGGTGATGTAGCCCACTGACAAAATTTACAGCCTCAGTTACCTAACCAAGATGTAGCTTTTAATTTGCATTACGACTTTTACAAAGGCGTTTTTGCTATTCTTTTTCTATATATTTCAAGAGTGTTCCCTGGGCACGACCGTGTAAGTTAGAAGTAGACAGCTTGTTTGCCACATTTAACTTTCAAAACCAAATGAGCCATGTATAAAAAGTTGAGAAACTTAATTTTTTAAAGTATCATTTGCAGTTTTCTATCCATTAAGTGCCTTGAAAGTCCCCAGTGTGTGGGCCGCTGCCTCCCCTCCCAGTGTCTCCTGTCTACACATGGTGCTAAAACTTCCGGGCTGAGGAGGGCTATGGGACTAGCAGACTCTGCCACTTGTCCTGTGTGTCTAGGGTCTCTAGAGGCCTCAGTCACCTGCTCAGAGAAAGTGGTAAGAAGGAGGGGAGCAGGACAACTCAATTCTGTGGGAAGTAGCATGGGTTTTGTTAGTGCCAAATCCACAACCTAACCTAAATCCTTCAAACAAAACTTCTAGAAGATGTAAGGGGGGTTGGTATGGGGGGGAGTCTCCAGTATGTCCAAATGAGTGCACTGATCTGTCTTGCTAAAAGGCTGTGTTTGGTTTATTCCCTTGGGTAGGGCTGGCTTGGCTCCATTTGTTTCAGATAATCAATGCAAGCCAAATCTAGATTTTAAAATCTCTCTTGAACAAATTCTCAATTTGAGTTTCCTGAATTTCCTCAGTTATGCCGAGGGCACTCACTGGAAGCAGGCTGCTGTGAGAGGCGGTCACTGAGTGCACAGCCACGGTCCTTCCAGTCTGTGCACTACAATTCTGGACCTGGAGTCGCTAGCTGTCTGCAGCTGTCAACTTAGAGAAAGGGAGAAATGGAGCATTTCAGTTAAAGAATAGATTATTAACATTTACCCCAGAAGTGCTTCAGCATTCTGAAAGGATTAGACTACTCATTAAGCTATTTTCCATGCCAATTTATTAATGCCTTACATTAATCCACTAGTAGGTTGTCGGGCCCTCAGTAGAGTCCCTATGTGGCCCTAGTTCTATTTCCTGTAACTGGCGATGCTGAGTGGTGACCATGTCTGCCTATCTTGCACTACCGACCTTCATTCTGACCAGATCCTGCATTTAAATAACCATGTGGATGGACACCTGATTAATCAGTGGTATATGTACATGTATATCTGAAGAGCAATAGTGTGTTATAAAGACTTCTGAAAATCTCATTCGTAAAGTTTATGTGGTGTGATTTTATGTATATTCATAAATCTTGCACTGTATTCTGTTAAAATATTGGTGCATGAGTTTATTTTCAGGCAAGTATAAAAGAATTTAACACCTTTCGTTATGGTTCAAATAAATTTCACTATGTAAATTGCTTTGTTCTTTAGCTGTTTCATGAACTAAAAGCATGTCACTGTCCATTCAATGAAACCAGACACTAAACACATACATTAAGTCTATATGCTTTATTGATACTTTGCTTTTACAGTTCACAATGCATTCCACAGATAATTCAGTACAGCTTAAACCACAATGGCTAAGTCTTCATTTTATGATTTCTTGCATAACAATGCTTGATAACTGCAAACATTTGGAAGCATTAAATTCAGTCCATAGAAACAGAGTCTGTGACAGAATTAACTATACAGTAAGTCTCTGCAATGACGTTGATGCTGGAGCCCTGAAAACAGGGGGTAGTGCTCCCAGAAGTACATTCTCTTCCTAGTTTACGTGCTTGAGACTACACCGTATGACCGACGACTGTGGGGCAGCTGGAAGGTAGAGATCTAAGCTTTGTGAAACACTATATATAGATTATGTCTATATTTACTTATATTGGCAATATAACAGTAAGTTCACAATACACCTAGAACATACCATAAAAACAGCATTTCCATTTCTGCTTTAGTAGTATGATCTCGTCTAAACATTGCATTCAGAAAAATCTGCATCAATTTA
Source organism: Alexandromys fortis (assembly GCF_014885135.2). Lineage (NCBI taxonomy): Eukaryota > Metazoa > Chordata > Mammalia > Rodentia > Cricetidae > Alexandromys > Alexandromys fortis. Next base: position 1,287,106 of record NW_026068101.1, read on the forward strand.
CATCAACCAAACACAGTACACTGTGAAAAGTTTTTGTTTTTTTTTTAGCTTCACCTTCTTGCAATTTCCCAAATACAGCAAGACTACCTGCAGTAAAACACATCGCTTTCTCAGCTCACTTTATTCACCAGTGCTCACACAGGAAAAACAAGTCTGATTACAACTTAAGTCCATACATAGCAGCTTACAATACTTAAGATGATCAACACAGGAAGTCAAGACAGGCCATTTTTCCTCAAACAGTGCACTGCTAAAAATAAAGAGCTGAAAGCTGCACCGCCGCCAAGGGCTCACCCCTGACCCTCCCACCCCCGCTACCAAATGAGTGTCCCCGTAAAGATGAACTCCTACTGTTTGGGGCTCTTTCATTCTGCTTTGCGCTTCAATCCAGGGATTTTTGCTTGGATTCTACAAATAAAGAAAAATGTCAATTTTGTTTCTTGCTTCTTAAAAACATTCTATGTTTTATATTATTTAGAGAATCCTAAAGCTACCAAAATACAAAACAATGTGAGGATCAACAATGTCTTTAAAAAAAAAAAAAAACTGCTGGCACTCAGGAGGCGCATTCTGCCAACGCTGAAGCCTCAGCTGTGCGGAGCGCTGCCCTTACCCGTGGTAAAACGGTTGCAGAGTGTACTTACTTGGCCATGGCCTCTTTAACACTTTTATTTGCAAGTCCAAGATAATGATCTATCTGTGCCTAAGAAAAAGAATAAAAGCATTACAAAGTTACCACTGCCAAAGAATATCAAACATTACTACATACCAACCAGTTTGGAAACTAGCTCTCTTAATAAGTCTTATACAATAAGAGTGAACTTTATATTTTGAAGTTGACAGTTAAAAAAAATTACCTGGTGCCGCTCATAAATAACAGGAATACTGAAGAGCGAAATCAGAGCTGAAAAAGCAAATACACAAATTTTAATGGCTTCATTCTGTGAGTGAACATAAAATATGAAGCCAAAAGTAATCAAGGTAACTAGGCCCAGAGCTCCTAAGGCCTGCGTGAATTCTCGCACTCTCCTGCATGGGCAGAGGACGGGAGTGCAGCTGAGGAACTAACTATGCCTGATTTCCAATCACATCACACAGAGTCTACAGTATACATGTACCCATTTCAACACAGGAGTGTATCATCAGGCAAGGTGGGTCTGTCACTGTTACTAGAATAGTCTTCAGGGACTAACACCACATTTCAATAAAACAGTATCAATATCAGCTACTACTTAAAGACCCCACAACCTCAAATTTAGTCTTTTTTCTTACAGTAGGATAGTCTCTACCAAAATTTCTCTAAGTGCTTTTCAATCTTTTTGTACACTTACCTAAAATCAGCAGTGTCAGACCATTGAACAAGGCACCAACATAAGTAAACACCCACATCAACACTGCAAACTGTAAGCAAACAAGAGCCCATGATAAGGAAAATTCAGGTCAACTTCCCCCACCCCCAAATTATCCATCTCAATGCCAATCTGACCTTGAAAACTGAGTAAAGTCATACAAATATTCACTTAGGCTGCTATCAGCCTTAATTCAGAATCCTAATTAGACCATATTTGGATTTGATTCATTTTCGTTGGAATACATGAGAGAGAACTGTTTTCTTCAAGACCAGAAAACATGGGAAAGGGACACCCCGCCCTCCCTCCAGCTCTAAGCTGCTGCCTAGCTTTTCAATGGGAGGAACAAGGAAGCACCATGAAAAGTAACTACTGACAAACTGAAGATACTTGAGAAAATACACAGATTGAGTAATACAGATGCCAAAATAGCAGGCATGTGATAATCAATGGAGCAAGGGCGCTAAGTTCCAAGATGTTTGAGGACCACAATTAACCTGGGGGATAGGGGAAAGAAACACATCTGCTATGGGAGCACGTTCTGCTCCGTCAGCCAATAGCATTTAAGATACGGTGCTGTGGGAGCGCCTTCTACCCCTTCAGCCAATAGCCTTTAAGATACCAGCCCACTTGGGCGTGGTCTCATATTATAAATGCAGCTGTAAAGCATGTGCTCCCTCTCTCGCTTCCAGCAGCTAGACTCTGTTCCTGTTCCCCATTTGTGCAGAGGACTGTTATCTAGAACAGTGATCTATCCTAGATAATTCTGAACTAGTGTGGGATTATTTTGTGATGACTTCTGCCTTCATCTGATGCCCAATGTGGAGCACCAATTTGCTGGAAGGGAGAGGCCACTTGATGGTTCCTGGCCATCAGGCTAGCTTAGACCCAAAATAATAACACAGAAACTATATTAATTAAATCACTGCTTGGTCCATTAGCTCTAGCTTCTTATTGGCTAGCTCTTATATTAATTTAACCCATTTCTATTAGTCTGTATATCGCCACATGGCTGTGGCTTACCAGGTAAAGTTTCCAGATCTGTCTCCGTGGCTCCATGGCTTCTCTCTCCTTCTTCCTTCTTTCTCCCAGCATTCAGCCTAGCTTTCCCTGCCTACCTAAGTTCTGCCTTGCTATAGGTCCAAAGCAGTTTCTTTATTCTACCATTATTAAATAAATACTATAATTTATTTAATGGTAATCACAACACACAGAGGGGACTCCCACATCAAACTTTTATACTACTGTCTAATGTAACCGATGTATACATTAATTAATGTAACTGATCACTACTATTCCCTAACTGCCTTTACTTAGAAGAAACACATTTATCCTTCTTGACTCTGTCTTATTCATCACCTCAGCACATAGGCACTGAAGCACAAGAAGGTTTCTAAGTTGCCTAGTATTCAACTAACTACAGTAATACAGGTTTCACTATTTCCTCCAGGGGCCAGAAATTATAATAAACTAAACTGTACTTTAATAATCTGGCTCATTTGATATTTAAAAAATAAAACAGCAAAAGAAGTCTGTAAAGACTCTGTTTCTAAAACATAATTTCATTTTGAGAACTATTACACAGACACATACACACACACTTTACTCATGAATGATAAGATTGTAAAATTTTCTTTCATTTCTAAAACTTGTGACATAACAGCTCACTGACATGTACCACATAGATCACTTACATGCTCAAAGCAGTTCTTCAAGGCAAGCACAAAGCTAGTCTAAATTGTATTCAACATTTATGATCAGCATTTTTGGTAACCACAAAGAAAGGTGGGTACCTTCAGGACACATTGCTGTATAAATACATTAATAATAAGATAGGATATAGGAAAGAACATATCCTTAACTCTGTCTTTAGCTTACACTTAATAATAGTACAAACTGAGCGTGCCCCGAGACATTCACACACTTCCCTCCTGCAGGTAATAAATCCCTCTCTACTATGTCCTAAAGAAGAAATCCCCTGCATTGCTATATTCTCTAACGCAAAGCTTTTGGCTGTGTCCGACAACTGTTGTGCCACTTTTGCAGACAACAAACATACTGCCGTGATAGCACCATCTATGATGACTTAAAAAAATGTATGTGCATGAGTGTTTTGCTCACACGTATACCTGGTGCCCATGGAGTAGGTATCAGATCCCCTGTAACTGTATTATAGACAGTTGTTAGCTGCCAAGGGATGCTGGAAATTGAACTCTGCAAGTGCTCTTAACAATTTCCTATTGTGATTGTTTATGTATATGTAACAACAGTATTGACAGAGTAGAGCTCCCCATTAACTAAAGCTGGACATGGCAACTTTCCACAGAACCACACGGTAAGCATTTTAGGGTTTATGGGCCTCAGAGGCTCTCCATCGCGTACTGTTTTTTGCTTGCTATTTTCCAACTTTTAAAAATGGACGCCACCACTCTTGGATCTCAGGCTGTGAAAACGTTTCTGTCAACTGGTTTCCCCAGAAAATGAACAGTCTTCACCACTACAGTGGCCGGGGGAGAGAGGGTGAAAGGAAGTTTGTAGTTTCCCCTTTGTTAAAGCAGAAGCAGAACCCTAAGGAGAGGGCCAGCTTCCCTCCATTCTGCTGGGAACCCAGAGACCACACTGAGGCGATTTAGGACAGCAGCTGAGGGCAGGAGTCATAGGCAGAGGAAGAAGCTGCTTGTCACGTGTTCAGAGTCCTCCGAGCTCCCGGAGCTGGCAGAGCTGATGACAGAGGAGCAGCAGCAGCAACCCAAGCACACTTGAGCTTACACACGAGGCTGCAGTGCTCAGGACCATGCCTCGCGCAGAGCAGATCCCAGCATCAGGTTACACTTACTCGGCCTAGGCTTACACCTCTGCACTTTGTTGAGCCTCCATATTATTGCAAACTGAAAGCCACACTGTGCCTCTTTCATTGCAAACCCCCAACTCTTCATCTAAAGACTATCTTTTTTTCTATGTACTCACTCAACAAAATACGTCTGAATGCTTACTGTGGGTGGCAAACTCTAATAAGCACACTAACTACTCATTAAAAGATCTTTTGAATACCCACAACCACCATTAATTCTACAAAGAGCAACACTCTAATACCCAAATAAGACATGTCAGGCACTCATAACTCAAACAAGTTTGAAACCCTTCCCACTTCTAGCGGCTGCTGCAGAGCCTGTGGTAGCAGGGTTTGGAGGATGGCTCTATCGGCACATCTTTCCCGGTCACAGTTTTATAGCTTCCTCAAACACGTAACTTGTACGCTAGAGAATTTACAGTAGAGCCACAGAGCTGTTCTCATTCATCACCATAAACAGGGCTGCGGGGAAAGAGTGAACATTCCACATCTTAGGGACTGCTTTAGGGACAGATGCCCCTAATGGCAGAACGTGGAGAGCAGCGCATTTTAAGCTAATAATCCCTAACCTGACCAATTACAGTCACTCCCTAAGACTGGACTCTCACCACACAAGGAGAGTAGTTCAGGACTCCACACCTCAAGGCCTCTCTCTGCAGGCTATTCTCAGACAAACTTCGCGGCAAATATCTTTGATGCCAGGAAACAACACACCAAGGCTAGTGTGACTGCGGCGATCAAACACAAGCACTCTCCTTCTAATTCTCCCCACATACTGCGGCCATTCAAGTATTCCTCCTAATTCTAACAAAGAAATCGAATTTCACAGAAGTTTTAAATGTTATATCCAAAAGCAAAAACACCGGAGTTTCCAGAAAATACATGATCAAGAGTCAGATGCCGGGCTGGAGAAATGGCTCAGCTGTTAAGACCTCTGACTGCTATTTCAAATGACCTGGATTCAATTCCCAGAACCCACATGGCAGCTCACAACAGTTCATAACATAGGATACAACACAATCACACAGACACACATTCAGGAAGAATATCACTGCACATAATAAAAAAAATAAGGTAGATAAATAAATAAATAATAGAGGGAAGGAAGCAAAAGATTAAAAAAAATCCAGATGCCGTAAGAATTAACATTGAGTAAGGAAAAAAAGTGAAGGCAATCATGAAGACATGGGAAGAAAACCATGGGAAATAAAGGCCCTTCACAAAGTCACCACACCACCTGGTTTAAAGAAGAAATTCTGTGACTTCTAACTGTTGGGGACTACATCTCTTCACAGCAGTTCCAAGGCTGAGAGTGGATATTTGAGCCTTGGAAGGCTGTGTGCATGTACACAAGGAGGCTGGGGGTATTTTGTTGGCAACCTTTAGAGATGTAACTGTCCCTTGAGAAGCCAGCACATGCTCTCTGACATGCTTTATTTTTTTTTCTTGAGCATATTTCTATTCTATTTAAGATTTAAAAATTTATCTGTGTGTGGAAACCCACTCATGTGTAAGTCACATCTGTCTGTGTGCAGTGTATGTGTGCCACGTGCACGCAGGTGCCCACAGAGGCCAAGAGGCATGGGATGGACCCTGTGGAGATGCAGTTCCAGTCAGTTGTAACCCACTCAGTATGGATGCTGGAAGCCATACCCAAGAAGAGCACACTTAACTATTAGTCTCCTCTCTGGCCATGTGGCCTCAATTTTAATAAATTCTACTGCATATTGTCTCACCCTGAAAGTTTTTTCTTCATCCAAGTTCCACATCAAGGTTACACCTGGATGGAGACCTCTGAAAAGCAGCCCTCAGCTGTGGCGCACACTGGAGGAGAGCGACCGTCTGTCGCGCTCTCTACTGACAGCAACAAGGCTGCAAGAAGCCACACGCAATGAACGTTCAACAGGCAATGGAAGAGGCAGGCCAATGTCTTGTCTGCCTTTCCTCCAGGAGAACAGGGAATAAAGTTTAAACAGGCCTTACTAAGAGCTCTGCAGAGTTATGATGCTTCATTTTGGGAAGAAGACATATTTAAGGAAAATGGAAGGGCACGCAACAGAATTTCAGATACTTTGGGAATTGTGACTATTAAGAAATCTTTTAAAACACTGTAAACTATTTATCCTTTCTAAAATCAATTTAACCCATTTTCTTGAATGACCTTAACTATTTCTACATTTTCCTTCTACTTTTCCTGAAAGCCAAAGAAACATGCCAGGAAACTGTGGAGATGTGTTAGCACAGCAGCAGAAGGGCCTTAATGTTCTTTTACAACAGTTACTCTTGGAGTCAGGACCCCTGCCCTGGATGTCCTCAACAGTATAGTTACATACCAGGCAGTGCAGCTACCAATGTTTTCACTATCATCCAAAGTCATCCTACAAATACATAGAAGAACACACTGAAAATGCCTACTCTTAGTCCCTATTAAATAACAATTTCTTGGATTTGGTATTTCAAAGGGCAGGAGATGGTAGTGCAGTCTGGCCTCATCTTTACCGAGAACCTCAGAAGCTTCTGAGTCAGTTACTCAGTGCACACATAGCAAACAACAATAAAGTAAGGTGACGTGAGAGTCAATTACATTTAAGTTTTAATTACTATGCCTAAGAGACCCATGAAACAAAAATGCCTCTGATCTGCCAGCCCCTTTGTTTAAAAGGAAGCCCTACCACCATCCATATATACCCAAAAAGGTTGGGATGTTGGTGATCTCCAGCTAGTGGCTCCATTCCACGTCCTGGTCTCACTCCTCCCATTCCAAACCCCACCCTGAGAAAGGCCGCCAAAAGTCAGTCCCTTCCTGGAGCTCTCGGCTCAAGCTATGTAAGACCAGGTAGTCATATTTATCCATAAGGCACGACCCAGCCAGGACAAGCTTAATAGAGGCCTGAGTCTCAGTAGTTTACCCTGAGGCAATCCTGGTTCCAAGAAAGACCACAAACTGAGACCACCCAGGAACAGACCATCCAAAGGAAATTCCTGACGGCCAGTACAATCTTTGTAGACAGGATCACCTGCTAGCACACACCCATCACTTTTTACCAGGCCACCCCTAGACAAATGTCAGTCAATCAGGGGTCCTAAACCTTAGAAGTCCATCACCCCACACCCTGCTAATGTAACTTTTATGGTTTTTGCCTTAAAATAATGCCCTCTAGAAGGGCAGGGTGCCTCCTCTTGCCACTGCTACACCAGTTGCTTTGACGAGGTCCCTGCTGGTTTGTATTGTGCACAAAATAAACCTTGCTTTTGCATTTTGGTGTATCAGTCTCCCTAGTGGTCTTCTGGGATCCCCACAGACTGGGCACAAAGTGATCCCTCCGCTGCCTTCCCAGGAGTTGCTTTGCTCTCTTCATTAAACCTGAATTTATCAACTCAGTTTGATTTAGTTTATTGCATCAGTGATGGAGAAACCCAGCAACCAGGGGTCCAATATCTAACATCCTTGCCCAAGGACAAATAGTTCCTGAAATGCTGGAGTTTATGGAGACAACAACTACCTATTTCCACTCCCCTAAACAAGTCTGTTTGGCCCATCTGCACTGTGTGCTTGATCCCATGTGTGGGCAGGAGGTATGTGGACAGAAAATACGTCAGGATGGACCCTTGCCCTGACTGGACGTGGACAGGAGGTGTGCAGGCTGTGATACACATGCCTGGCTTACAAGATAGGAACTTTCTATTAAAGCTTCAAAAGTCCTTCAAGGGGTGCTCAAGATGACACCAGCAGGTATGAGAGATATACTTTTCTTTTAAACTGGAGGTAGGGACAAACAGGGTTTTATGCTAACGACATAACTTTCTAAATCAGCTATCACCCATTCAGTGTTCCCAGAGAAATTAAATTAGAACTTCAGGGAATTAAAACTCGGGTTCCTCCGCCTTCTCAGATAAAGTTATATAAAATATAACACATCACATGACTCCAGTAGGCAACCAAGTTGGAAAACTCCTTTTAAAACAAGAGCTCTCCCCCAAAGATCTTATAGAGATCAATCACAAAAAGTGAGCTAACCCTTAACTAGGTAGAAACACCACTGTAACAGCACCAGATGACCACACCTCTAACCCCTCTCTCTGGCTCTAGCAGCAGCAGAAACAGAAGCTCAGAGCCAGCCTCGCCCGAGCAATGCTGCAGCAGTGTAAGACCCAACACTTAAAATGAGTAAGACCTAAAATGTTTATAGTATTTAGTATCTGAATGGGTTAAGAAGTATTTCAACGGTGACTCGGCCCATACTCTTTAACCAGAAAATGGATTAATGATCATTTTGTGGATAATTGAAATATTGCTTGGATTAAAAAGCTTTAAAAGTTTATTTCAGAGTAGCAAAATGAATGGAACAATCAGACAGGAATCTGTAACAACATGAACTATTTCATTAGCCCAAGACAACTACCAAGAGTAAACAGGCACACTTCTGTCAGCTCATCTCAGGTGCTGGCTTCAGAGCCCTGGAATCTGATTACTTCTTTGATGACAGCTGAAATAAACTCTTCCCTCATTATAGAGGAAAGGAAGAAAAGGAATTTAAAGATAGTGGAAAATGGAGAGGGGGTGTTGTCATGTGTTTGCAAGAGTGACTCTTAATTCCACTCAAAAACTGACAGCTAGCACCCGTGAGTCCATTCCCAGAAGGAAATACTCCACAGTGACCACTGCTGCTTGACCAAGTTGCAGCATTTTGACATCACAATCACAACTTCTACCACCTTTACTTCCATTGTTAACGATTCTCACTGTGTGTTATGAGTTTCTTATGCCTCTTCCTTTGGGGAATTTTGTGTAGGTTTAATTAAGGATGAAAATGTGCATAATGGCAACTGTATACATACTTCTTTGGGAAAACTCTCCACCACCATGAAACCATAAAGCGTGATACGGTGACTCTGCGCACAGAAATACCCATGGCACCAAGAACAGAAAAGTTACAGATTTACTAACTGGGCACACCTGACAGTCAGAGAAACAATGGGCCTCAGGCCATAAGGGTAAGAGTTCAGTTAATAAGTACAGAGGAATCAGAATGGTAGAGTATAATGGAAAGAGAATAAGCCATCAAGACTCCTTTTGGGAATGCATGAGGGGAACAGGTCCATAAGACTAAGACACAAAGGAATGCAATTAGGAAACAGCTACATACACACACACACACACACACACACACACACACACACACACGCGCATGCACGCACACACAGACATTGCATAAATACAGTTCAAGTGCTGCATCAAACCCCTTAAGAAACGAAAACTGCTCTTAAATTGTAGTGTCCAGTCTGGCCTTTGCCACAAGGTCAGGTGTTTGGTTCAAGGCCCCATTTCCTCAGAGGCTTGAGGAACTGGGAGGAGGAACTTCCAGCCGCCTCCCCCCTCCCCCGCATTAACTTGTCATGGTCAATGTAGGCTCCATTATGGTTGACACCTCCACCTCCTGACCATAAACGCTGAGACTGCTCAGGAAGAAGTGTCAGCGGGTGCCTGGGGAATTACTAAACACAGGCATCTAGATACTTGCTGAACTCTCAGGCTGATCTCCCCTGAATCACTGAGCCTGCTCTCAATCTTGCTTCTGCAATTACAGAATATAAAAGGCACAGCCTGTTTTCAATAAAGTGATCCCCTCAGATCCTGTCAGTCTCTACCTTCCCTTCCCAACTCCACACCTCCTCTTTGGGACCTGAACCCCACTGAAGTTGGATTCCTGGAGAAAATAATTTGCTTTTCCATGGGAACAAAAACTATGATGGGCAAACAGAATCACACACATAAAGCTAACACACAGAAACTCTCTTCAGAAAGGCAATACTGTCTCTAAAACTGGATCCTCCTACCTCAGACGCCTGGGTGCTACAATATCTATTTATTTGCTTGCTTGTTTGTTTTATACAGGGACTTAGACCATGTGGCCCTGGGTGGCCGAGAACTCTCTAGGTATACCAGGCTAGTCTTTGACCACACAGACTCCCTGCCTCTGCCTCCTGCACAGTGAGATTAGAGTCAACACTCCTGGTCCATAACCACTTGAGTCTTCTTAAGGTTTTATTTTTTAAATCAAGTTCTTTTTTAAGTAAGAAAAAATTTTACGAAATACCCTGGGCTAGTGAAGCATTCTTCCTTACACAGACAAATGGAATCTGTGCTGCCCACAGACAGTAACAGGCAGAAAGCAAATTCTCAGAGAACACACAATTCACCCAAGACCCTTCCCTGCAGAGCGTGCAACTGCATGGTGGCGGTTTCATGCCCACTTCCTTCACAGAAGACATCATGTATTTCCCTTCTGCCTAAGCAGACTGTGAGACCCACCCAGGTTCACTCTGTGTGCTGACAGGATGAAGCATCCACCATTTTTTATGGAGCCCTAAATGAACTTCTATCTAAAAGTCACCAACCCACTCTGCTTGAGCTTTGGGTTTATAAAACCCACACTCAAATTTTCTTCTTCATTTCTCTTTCTAAAAGTGTTTTTCCTTAAGAAAAGTAGCCAATATAGTTCTCACACAAGTCTAAACATAGGACACTCCCGTGATGTCATTACATCGTCATGATCTGAGTAAAGTAGAATTACTAGCTTTCGGATATTAAATTCTACAAACATCAAAGTGAAAAGTAAAATAAACTTACCTTCAGGGAATCGACTAAATCATCGACTAAGAAGAGGCGTCTGAGTTCTTTTATTGTGCTGTTCACATGGCCAAGAGCAGAATTACTGTATTTCTGAACCAATTCCTCTGAAACAGCAACTTCAGATTCCAAATACGCCCTAAGAAAACAAAGCAGACCATAACTGCCATTGATCCCCAATGTCAACCAGCCATTACAGCCGTTAACACTCTACAACAATCTACTATAAGGGCTACTGTAAAAAATCCAAGTAAGCTCATTGTGGTGCCTCAGGCTAAAATTGGAGGGCTGCTGCTAGTTCAAGACCAGCCTGCGCTACAGAATGAAACCCATCTCAAACAAAATAAACAAAACCCAATTTCCCAAGATAGGTACTTTTTTTAATGGTATATATACTGTCAACTGAAATAGAAGCCTATTTTAAAGGCAGACTGATCTGAGTTTAAATCGTTTTCTTAGTCATCTAACTCTGCAATCATAATCTCCTAAACCTGTTTCCTCACTTAAAGTGGACGTTATCATGAGGATGCAAACATGAGTTGAACACAGAAAATTACGCTATCTCATCAGGTTCTACTATCAAAGATCCTACGCATTTCACTGTCAGAAATGTTAAATACGAGACCATAACACAGCTGCTAAAAGTACAGTGGCAACACCAGTAAGACATAATATTTACTGTTTTCATGTCCTCAAGTGTGCTATAGTGGGTAGAAGGCTTAAATTTAAAAAAAGATAACAATCTGGGAGTGGTCATTATTTCAAAGATGACATTTTAGCTAAACTATACTCCTGTCTGAAGCACAACACCCAAACTAACCCTATTTCCCCGCATATGTGTCCTGAGATAACCCTGCCTCTACTGCAATATGCCCCAAATACGCCATCTCTTGTTAAGGATCTGTTATTTGCACACTGAAATGGCTCAGGTTTTCAACTCTATAAATTAGATAAGAGTTTCTTAAAATCACTTCCAGTTCAAGCACTATAATATTCTATGGTTCCCGAGAGCCATCTGATCTTGATAACCTTCCCACTGTTCCCTATCTTGAAGCTGGAAATGAGTCATGTTAAACATTTTTTAAAGTCAGCATGTTATTTCCCTAAAGCAAAGTTCTCTTATTACCTCTGGTGACAGCTTGTACTATGAACTAACTTCGCCTTGGAACCTACCTAACCTTATCAGAGGAGTCTCTACGACCCCAGTGTAATCAACCACTCTTTTAAACCTCAAAGCACTGTTCTCTTCTACTATTATCAACCATATCCAGTTCTGAATATAGACATCACATTTTTCCTACTTAAACAGAGACTATTTGGAATCAAGAATAATTCTTTATTAGTCCTAGTCCAACAGTTTAAGACATTGGTATACTACTGTTAATAATATCAAGTTAAAACATTCAACGTTTTCCATCAATTTTTAAGCCAGCAGTAAATTATTTACATAATTTTATATAAGTATGTGGTGTACATGTGCACATGTGTATGTGGGTACATATGGCAGTCAGGTGTCTGGTGTTTTCCTCAAACCTGAAGCTCACTATTTGCCTAGGCTGACCAGTAAGCTCTCAGGATCTGTTTGTTTCTGACCCTCAACACTTGGGTCACAAATATCCACAGCAGGGGCCAGTTTTTATGCAGGCGGGAGGGGTCAGAACGTGGGCCCAACTGTTCTCACAACAAGCAGTCTTACGCACAAAGACACCTCTCAACCCTGTCTATATAATTCTTAGACATGGCTGAGGAAACTTTAGAACTCTGTTGTAAACTGCTGCTGGCTCTGCTGCATAGAGCGCCCTGCACAGTGCCACTGCAGGCATTTAATGAGGGTGCTACACTGCTCACCACGGCTCCCTCCACTTACTTCACCTGCACCAGTGCAACTGGGCAACCAGAAAATTGCAACAAGCGTAACCGCCATGTCGGCTGAATTTGTTTAAGACTACAAAATGCCTATATGAGAAAGGTATGTTGAAGAAAAAGACCAAAGAAAAAAGAAACTGTAGTCTTTTTAAAAAATCTTTAAATGATATATAAAACTAATACTGCAGATAATTTAGAAGTTATGTCTTTATAACACTTTCATACATTTCATTAAAACTACTTTAAAATCTTACTTGTTAAGGTTTGTGGCATATGACTGTCATTTTGAAGCTACAATTTGAAATTACTAAAAACCATGTTTCCCTTCTGCGTGTAATGCCCTAAGAAACTGAGCAAAGTGTAGGCAGGAACATACACTGTTGAGGGTAATGGAAAAGGGTGTGTAGTATCAGACAGTGTTTAGGGGACCAAGGGAGCACAAAAATGTAAACAGTAAAGACAACAGAACTTCACCTGTCCTGAAGTCCACTATGGTAACCAGTATCTACTAACAAATATTCGTGAGGAGCCCAATCTTTCTACCATAAGAAATCTCAAAGGCAGATGCTCTTCGCAGAGCTTCTTCTATAATCGTCTCTAAGCAGCAGAGAAAGGAGCCGCCTAGAATCCTATAGACAGACAGGAGACTGAAGTCTACCAATCCTGTTCAGACTGTTGTCATTTTTACACATCTCACCTGAATGGGTGGCCTTCATCTGATTTCTGGATAGCTTGGATCACACCCTTATATATCCTAAAGCTGATAGTCACAGAGAGCAGGGCCAAGGCAATGTAGGCCGTTACACTCACAATGCTGAACACCGTCAGGGACAGCAGTAGGAATAAGCTGGCACCAAACACCACTCCAGTCTTCTTAATGTCTCTCCAGTAGAGGAGGTCAACAACTACAAAGTCAAAGAAGTCTGAGATTAGAATACTATTAACCATTTGATCTAGTACATTCACATTTGCTCCAATAGAGAACACAGCCTGTCAGGATAATGCTACATTCGTACTTTTTACCACACCTTCTTTCATGCCAGCCGCCCACCTACAGGACCAAATCCTTCTGGCCTGGCAGAGGTCACCTGACATCATTTCGAGGCATTTCTTCTTCATACTATCCATGATATTTAAATTACAAGGAAAATGACACTAAAAAGGCTATTGAAATTAAGTTAGATAGACAATCAAATTTTAAGAAGATGTTGAAAAATTGAAGCTTTAACAGCTGAAAATCTGAGCTTTACAGGTGGACTTTTGGAAATCTCTTCGAAACTCCTACAATGGTATCCCAGCCTGGCACTAACATCAGTTACCTACAGTAAAAGGCAGAGCGGAAACCGCATGCAGACATCTGAAAAGCTCATTTCCTTCGAAAGAAGAAAATGTCATAAACATTGTAGGGGTCAAAAACAAAACAATCGCCGGGCTATGGTGGCGCACGCCTTTAATCCCAGCACTCGGGAGGCTGTGAGTTCGAGACCAGCCTGGTCTACAGAGCTAGTTCCAGGACAGGCTCCAAAGCCACAGAGAAACCCTGTCTCGAAAAACCAACCAAACAAATAAATAAATAAAAACAATCTACATACTACAGTATTACATAACATCTGGTATGGAGTCAAACAGAGCCAACTTAGCACGTCAGCTTTTGGCTACTGCAATACCCACAGGCTGGAAGTCTCAAGAGCAGCTTCTACTCAACCCAAGGAGAACTCAAGTGTACCAAAGGGCTCTTTGACAGGCCACAAGATGGTGAACTGAGTAGAGCAAAACAAAACAAAACACTCCACCCAATTTACATAGTAAAACAAATATGTATATACTCAAGTAGAATTTTTTAATTCTAGCTAATTTTAAGATAAAGGAGGCAATATTTTTAAAAGTCACACTGTAAGGGGCCGCTTTGGTTTTGATCCCCAGGACTCCTAAATATGCATGGCTTCTGTTTATCAGAGGTCCTTTTGTAGGGGAGAATCTGAACGTGAGCTATAAAACACTAAGTATTCTTACAAAGGCCTGAATTCCCCTGAGCGCAGCTGCGCAGTAGAGTATATGCCTAGCATGTGCACAGTCCGGGGCTGATCTCCATTCCATATGTTGCTTATTTCCTGACTATGTCTTTAAGTCTTCTACCTATGTATGCAACTTGTTCCTACCAATTCATCTGAGGACTCATCAGACCTTGAAGTCCAATCTGTGTGGTCAAAGTGACACAATGAATTATGTCAGTCAATAAAGAGATCAGAGTAATGTCAATGGCTTTCTGGCACTGAGCGAACACTGAAACTCCATCTAGGCTAGGCATGGCCACGCAGTTCTATAACCTGGGAGGCAGAGGCACGGCTGCTCAAGTTTGAGGCAAGTGCCGGGCCTGCCAGGTATGCGTAACAAGACCATAACTGGGAAACAGAAAGACGACCTAGAGAAACGGACAGGAAGCCTAAAAAGGGGAAATGCACTTTTACGGCTCTTTTTGGTGCTAAAATGCTAAAGTTTATCTTTCCTAGGACTACCCTGAAGTACGAGACAATGCAACAATGTTTTAAAGTAAATATTACATTGTAATAAAACTCAAGAATGGGACAGGGAAGCTGAGAGAAACTTAAAAACACTCTGAAACAGAGGAATCGGGTTGTCATTAAGAAGCCAGGAAACTTAAAGTGCAGGACTTCCCATCTTCCACAAGCTCTAATAATGTCAGCCTCCCCCCACGGGAGCAGCGGTGGCAGCACAATTCCTGTGGGGCTGCCTTGTGTCCTATAACAGCGTCTTATATAAGACCAGGCTCAAGGCTCTGGAGCGGGGTGACCTGGACTCCAACAGCAGTGCTAGATTACTAGCGATGTAACCCCAGGCAAGTCACTAAGCCCTTCTGTGCTTAGAGCTTCACCATTAAACTGTATATAAAAACAGAACTGTCTCGCTGAGATGTGATTCATTAAATGAAAATGAAGCACGATTTTCCATCAATAAGAGGATTAGTATAAAACACTTTCTACAGGACTAAGCATAATAAATTAGTAAACTCAGGGCTGTCACTTGTTGGGTCACTAGCACCCATGAAATCACCATCTTTATTACCCAGATATTTAAGTTGTAAAGGCATAAAGAAGAAAAAGAAATGTTCAACGTTTTGATTTTGTTATGAACCTGAACTACAATGCCACACTTAGGTGCTTGCTGACAATTCCCAGTAAAAGTGGAGAAGAGCTCACTTCAAAGTTGACCTCTGACCTCCACACACATGCCCAAATACATATATACACAATAGTACTTTTAAAGATAATGCCAACAGAGAATAGAACTATGAGTAGATTTCTTTCATTTACTATCAAATCATTTTACACTCGTATAGAAATTCTCTTCTATAAAAAGGCATTACTTATTAATCTTTAGTATCACTATGGTGAGATGCTGAAATACGTGCTGGTGCGCTCACTGTGCTTCATGATCAAGACACACATGACTGTTAATACTGGACGTGTGTGTAACAAGCAGAGAATATTCAAAGAGGTCTAATGATTAGGTAAGATTTATAATTATTCTGTGTTCTGTATTAATGAATATAGGAGAAAGAAAAGGCCAAGGCCAGGGATCCGGAGACACACCTCCTAGTGGTAGGTTTGCACTAGTACTAGGTATACTTTAGATGAGACCCCAATCTCTGTGGACCTAGACTTCCAATCTCTTTTCCCTTCAGAAGCTAACATGATTCATATTTAGCACAAAGTAATACATCAGTCCTACACTCAAATTCCCATTAGTGGACCCTAATCAATAAACTTTTACTACTCATACCAGCCTGTGCCTATGCGACTTTAAAATACCCACTCCTCTTCTAAGATTTAGATTTCAGTGGTAGGAGGCTTAAATGGTGTAAACTGATCTTCCCAGAAACACTTTATTATGTGCCAATCAAACATTATAGAATAATTAAGTATATAACCTTATTATGTTTCAAGCAATTATAAACTATGTAATTTTAATTATAAGAACAAAAAACATCTAAAAAGTTTTTTACATTTTAGAAGTGGCAGGTCTTGGATATAATGAGACTTTCTATTATTAAAGTGCTCTGCATGGTACCAAACTGAAAAGCCATATATTCAAGTTCTTCAAATGTTGCACATCTGCACACTTGATCAAAGGGCAGGTCATGGGCAAAGAATCACTGCATGCAAAGTGAATCACAAAGGCCAAGAACACATACAGGAAATTAAGAAGAGAAGGGACATTGTCCTAGTTAGGGTGCCCACTGCTATGGTGAAACACCATGACCAACCAAAGCAAACTGGGAAGGGCAGGACCCTGGAGGCAGGAGCTGATGGAGGCCATGGAGGGTGCTGCTTACTAGCTTGCTCCTTCTCCTCCTCATGGCACGAAAGCTTATTGTAATACATTTGACAAGTACTTCTCCGAGCAGAAAACTATGGTTAGGGTTTTAAGCATTCACCTTCTGTGTGCTTGTGAATGAACTGAGCATGTACACACCACAGCACGTGTGTGGAAGTCAGGGGATGGCGGACAGCAGTGGCTCTTTCCACCACATGGGTTCATGACGGAATTCAGGACGCCAGCACCCAACACTCACTGAGCCACCTCCCTGGCCCACCGGGTTTCTGAAAGTGCCCTTAAAACACTAGTGTACCTCTAATGAGACACTGGTCTTTAAAGAAAGTGAGACGTCTACAATGGCACTTGACACAGAATATTAAAGGAATCCCGAGGACAAGGTCAGCCCAGTGTGGGCAACATACAGCAAGACCCTGTCTCAAAACAAACACACCAAACAAAAACATACCTAACCATAAAGTCTGAAAAAAAAAAATCACTAAGTAGTATTTTTATTTTTTTACTATTGGGATTACAGATAAGTCTTAGCTGCTTCTTTACACATTTCTGTGCTATTCGAAATTGTCACAATCACAAAATACTCCCTTGATCCCTATTCTACTTGAAAACAAAATCCAGGACAGGAGTGGTATCTTCCCAGAGGGCACTGATTGCTGGTAAGCGCAGACCCCAGTCCATCCCCGCATACACAGAAGGCAGGCACGGGGGCATGCACTGGTAACCCTATTGCCAGGAACGCAGAGATAGGCAGAGCCAGAACAACCTTGGAAAACAAAAATGCAGTTATATGGCTCATATTTTCCACTACAAAATTCCCTACAAAGCTTTTTAATGAGAGGAAGGTTAACTAGAAGTAGGTTGGAGCTATGCAGCTAAGACTGTCTCAAGGAAGGAAAAAAAAAAAAAAACCACCATCTAGACCCTACAGTCATGTAAGCAGTGACACAAGAACATAAGTGAAATAAAATTCATAAGTCAACTCCTGTATTTGTGGCCAGGTGACTAAGCTATTGGGTCAACTGGGGGTCCAACTGCAGAAAAATGCCACTAGATTTCCCTACTTTATATCACGTTAAAAATGTTAATTTATGGGGTGGAAAGATAGCTCTATAGGTAAAGGCACCTACACCAAACTTGATGAAAGTTTTTATCTCCTAGACCCACATGGTAGAAGGCAAAAACTAACTCCTACAAGGTGTCTTCTGACATCTCCACATGCACTGTGACATGTACATGTACACACACACATATACACACATACTCCTACACACACATATACACACGCACATACAAGTATGGGGAGGGGGAAGCTTTTAAAAATAACAAGTCTTTTAAAAGAAAAAATAGGTGTAAATCTTCAAGATTTTGTATTAGGCAGTATTTCTTAAGGTATGACATAAAAAAAACAAAAGAAAGTTAACAAATTAAACCTCTTAATAATAAAAGCTTTTATGTTTCAAAGGGCATAATGAAGAAAACAGTCCAGAGAATGGGAGAAAATGCAAACTAAACATCTGATTAAGGGCATGCTTCCTGCGCCACACCATGGCTCACTGCAGTTCGCACTCAGGCTCCAGGGGTCAACTCCTCTCCTGGCCTCTAGGGCACCAGGGACATGTGTGGTACATAGACATACATCAGGCAATACACTCACATGCATAAAGTTTGCACAAAACTTAAATATCAGATAAAGGACTTGTTTTTACCAGGAACCTTTTAACTCTCACATAAAATGTGAATACCCTTTTTAAAGATCCAAGATGAACTGACCTTACAACTGTGGAAAACATGTAAGTCAATCAACTTATAAACAGCTATAATTTAGAAAAATTGAAAACTTTTTATTATTTTGGTATAGTGCACTTGAACTAAAATTTAAATTTAAAGGAACTCAATCTTTCTTCCACTGGCTCCACGCAAAGTAAGAAGAGCTGCATACATCTGGTAATCACAGGCTATCATCTGTCACACTAAAAATAGGGCTAGGCCAACTGCCGTACATGCGGAAGCCATCCTATTCCATTCTGCCTTAAATCAAGTTCACATTCAAGTTAGCCTGAAGTCAGGTTTCTATTTTAAAGCTCTTCTTTAAAAATGTCTTGAAAGAGGGAGCCATTATGGGGTTAGGGAGATATCTGGTGCCAGGGAAACCCCCAGGAATTCACAAGGANAGAAAGAAAGAAAGAAAGAAAGAAAGAAAGAAAGAAAGAAAGAAAGAAAGAAAGAAAGAAAGAAAGAAAGAAAACAAGAAAACGGTGACCTCCGAATCACCACACTCGGCTCACTAATAATTAAAACCATTGATTGACTTATTTACTTTGTTCAGTGGGTAAAGGCCCCTGGCAAGAAGCCAATGGGAGAGCACTAAGCTCAAGGAAGTTGTCCTCTGATCCACCACACTTTGTTGCATGAGGAGCCCACACACTTACACACACAAAATAAGTAATATTTTAACTGTGTGTGAGGGTGCCCACACAAAACCAGTAGAAAATACCCTAACTTCACATTTCTAGTTTTCTACGCCATCCAATGAACATCCATAGATTTCCTCCCATTTCAAGTTAAAGCTAAATATATTGTCTTTGATATGTACTATCTATCTACTCCTACCCAAATTCTCCTTACTGGTCCAAAATTTGGTAATTTTTAGTTATAAAAAATTGCATACATAGAAAAAGAGTACATGCAGTAGCTTTGACTGCTTACATTCTTACAAAAAAAATCACAATTTTGTAAAGTCTGTAGTCGGAAAGGAGACATCCCCAAAGCCCTTTCAATGCTCAACTATGCTCTACAGATGTGCGAGGTCAGTGTTAACACGGCACGGCTTTTCAGCTGCGTGTCGGTTTGCATGCTTACAGAGTAAGTTAAGATGGTGGCGGTAACTGAGAAAAGACAGCACAGTAGTCTTTTCGTGCCTATCACCCCTCACTCATGCAAAGTAAATATGAGAGTCAGTAAACAGATTAACATGTACCCAGTATTTTATGAGTATCGTGGCTTTGATGAAGCAGAGAATGGTAATTTGGTCTCAAACATAGTTCCAAGAATTCAAAACGCTGGCTAAATTAAATTCAACTCCCTTAAGCCCAAATTCTAGCAATGAGATTAAGTTAAAAAAAAAAAATCACAAAAATAAGAGAATTCTATTCACTGCTTAAGTGTTCCTCCTACATTCAAGTATGTAATCCAGTCCTTAAGAGAAATCATATACCAGGCCTGGTGGAGGTCTAAGTAGACTTAATCTTTTTAATACTAACCTACTAACCACACCTACTTTTTCCACAGTTGGCATAATAGACTACGGCTCTTTTATTAAAGAGTGAGGCCCACGTAAAAATAAATGGTAAATGATATACCATGTACAAAAAAAGCTGCCTAAGACTGTGCATGGGTAACATATCTAAACACGGGTCATTAGCCTCCCCCCCATCACTCTCTGGTTGTTCACATACAAACTACAAAATAAAGGCCTCATGATACAGCTTTGTGGCAACTTAGTATCTTCAGTTTTCTTGGTTTCCTTATCTACAAAACTAAGTGGTTAGAATATGTAAATGACAAGACTCCTCGGGCAGTGGTAGCACACGCAGAGAGAAACCTTGTCTCGAAAAACCAGAAACTTCTTATCTGCGAGTATTACATGAAATTCTTTTGCAAAAGCATTTACCTTTGCAAGTATGAGTATTTTGCCTGTATTTTTGTCTGTGCACCATGTGTGACCCTGGAACTGGAGTTACAGGTGGGTGAACTGCCGTGTGAGTACTGGGAATCAAACCTGAGTCCAATGGGAGAATAGCCAGTTCTCATAACTGCTGGGTCATCTCTCTGGTCCCTGAAAGATTTAATTTATTAGTTGTTTCATCACTCCTTTAAGAAAAGGAAAAGGGGAATCCTAAATCCCCAACTTAAAAAAAAAGTGGTAAACTGTTAAAGCTCTGTCATTTTATACAAAAGTTGTTCGGTGTCACTGCGGTCCAGTGAGAAAAATCACTGTCTTTGCTCTCTGGGAATTTACAGAAAAAGAGCCCACTTATAATCATAATAGAAGATACAAATCACAATCAAAGACAAGTTTAAAGAGCTGAAATCATGTCTATGTGGGAAGAATGAGTCTAAATACTACATAGTCAAACTACAAACTGGAAGACAAAGCCCACGAGCACAGTGTGACAAACACAACAGCAGGCATCTGGGGACAAGGCCTTGGGTGGCTGCTGTGGGCACCATGGCAGTTAGTCCACAACAGTCAGTGCTCGTTAACTTGAGAAGAGTAGAAAACCCTTTCAGTGGCACTGTTCTTCCAGAAGATTCATTTTAATTCAGCCATCATACAGAACTTAGACGACCAGTTAGCAGTCCTAGGAATACTCAGATCTGGGTAAATAAGGGAAGGGAGAATAAAGTTCCACCACTGGTCCCAGTATATATCCTTTGAAGATTCTATTTTCTATAACCACTGAAAACACGTATATTTACTTTTATAAAAATGCAAACCTATAAATTCTGTTAATTTATTTAAAACTGACAAAATACCTATACTGTGGTTAAAACCATCAGAAATGCATATACTGCATGGCTCCAAGACTCACTGCTCAAAGCAATAATTCATACAATCTTTCTGAAACAAAATGCTGCAAACATGCACCTACAGTACAAATACCCATCAACTTAGTAACCATGAATAAGAACAGAATTTAATTCACTTATCAACTTAGCGTTGCTTATAGTTACAAACAGGGAAAGGCTTATTTAGCCACCAGCATAGTAAAGTGAGGAACTATTTTAAAGGAGGCCATGCCGACTGAACTGCTCAAGACTATTAACACAGTACGTACGCTGTAACCTCTACACTACATTACTAAACCCAAAGCCACGCTCTAAATTGTCTATAACACACAGTCCTGTTACTAAACCACCACCACAAAACTCTAGAAGAAAAAGTTAAGACCTAAATTTCACTGGGTTTCAGCTAAGTTTAGAATTAAAACCAGGTACCTCTCCAATATCAGCAGGCCTTAAAATTGTTTAATTACGAGCTCCTTTCTCAGCCTGTCTCTTGCCCATGCTCAGGGGACAGGCCAGCACTTCAAGCACCAGGCAGGTCCTCTCTCCTCCCCTGGCCACAAGTACACCTACCTATCCATCCTCACCACTTCAGCTTTCACAGACACTGGAAATGACAAGCAAGACTAGGGAGCTCCAGGGTCCACGAGAGATGGTGCTCCTAAGCCATCTGTCTTCAAGTATAACCAAACTGAACTTTCATACAACTGAAACCACTCACAAAGGTCATCTACAGCAGTTAAATTTCACAATCCACAAACACAAGTAAGAATGAGCGAGGTTTCGCCTTCTCCTAAAAACCAGACGGCTGTCTATCATGTCTGTCTTCATCCTTAACGGTTTCCCTCCAGCCCTTGCGTGCTGGCGAAGCACACTGCCCTACTGCAGCTGCTGCTGTGAGAGCTAAAGCTAATGTTCCGAGACGCGCCAAAATGGAGGTGCTTTCTGACTGTCCTGCCCTAGCTTCAGGTTTCAAAAACATGTCTGTCCTCACTTTGTATTTGTATTTCGTTCTTTAGCATTTCCATCACTTCAAATTCAAAGTGTCTGAAATTCCATTTGGCATTTAAAAAAATAAGAAGAATAAAATTTGTATCCATCTGCCTTGCATAGTCGTTTCATTCATTCTGACTGCAATCAATAGTCTTGCAATCTATGGCAAATGCCAAGTATTTCTTCAGTAAGTCTCCTCAAATCTGTTACTTCCCTTTCACCTCTCTATTTCAGACAAGGTTCAGATAATCTCTTATCTGGGCATTGCTACAGTCATCCCAAACAGGCTTTTAGGTTCTTCTCCAGCTTATACAACACCACAAACTAACCTTCTGAACTTGCTATCACTTATTACTCCTACTTTAAAACATCAAAAAGTTCATTATTTCCTTACAAACCAAGTTATCTTCTAGGGCATCTTGTCATAAAACCAAAGACCTTCAAAACTGGAACCATAAAATTATACAATAGAATAAACTAAAACCTTAGAGGAAGTGTCTTAGCTGACCAAAATCAAAATATACTAGAACCTTGAAATCCTAGATTGCTGCTTTTCCAAATCTTCCCACTATAAAATGAACGACAGCGGCTTGCCAGGCCCTGTAGACTTGCTTTGATAGGTTACGATCACAGCCATCTTTTTAATGAACCACAGAGAAGTCTGAGAAAACCTGACCCAGATCCTCTAACTTTCTATCACCTTTGATCGCACCAATCTACCATTTAACTACTGTCCAGAAAATTCTAGTCACTCTCTCGATTATATCTTTTTAGTGATTATGAAGCAATGTGGTTGGAAGGCAGGAAAAATTATGGGGGAGGGAAGGGAAAGGAGCCTTTCCAGCTTTACCAACTAAGAATCAAGAATTCCAATACATTTAACATTTGCAGTTTTCTAGAAATCTCATCAGAAGTCACATTTCCAAAAGGGGGGGGGGAGTCCTAACTCCCTTGTGCAGCCCTAGTAGCTCCTGATTCTATCTTATCAGATGGAACTATCAGTCATTCGATCATCTCATTTGTAAGAAGTTTCTTAGCAATCCTTTGAGATGCACCTTGAGCACCACCAAAATGCACATGCCTACGGTTAATTCCAATTTTTTGAGAAGCCCACACTTGTAGTCATGGTAATGTATTTTCTTCTGGGGCACCTTTCTCTTAATCTTTGTGCTTATATAAAAATTTCTTTTAATGAAGCACCAACTCTTCTTCCTACTTCTGATCCAAAAACTCTTTCCTGTGTCTGGCAAGGATCAAGTTTAAGCTGAAAGAAAACTCCCAGGTTTCTGTGAGCTACGGTGCGGAGCTGTCTCTGCTGCCGGCAGTTACATCATCCTTGCATCCCACTGACGAGACTCTCAAGCCTTCCTTTATCCTACTAAGTTTTCCATATAACCTCAATAATCAAATACTACGTACATTTATCAAAACATTCTGCCAATGAACAGAAAAATAAGACTATAACAATACCAATTATAATGCTGGTCTTACCCTAAAAGATTAAATATCTAATATGAAAAAGCAAAATCACCCAAACAGCAAACACATTTAAAACTTCATCAAAAAAAATTAAAAAACAAACAAACAAACAAAAAAACACCAGGCAAGATGGCGCACACCTTTAATCCCAGCACTTGGGAAAGAGAGGGCAGGCAGATTTTTTGTGAGTTCCTGCCCAGCCTTACTCTACAGAGTAAGTTCCAGGACAGCCAAAGATACAGAGAAATCCTGTCTCAAAACCCCACCCCATCCCCCCAAAACCACCCTGCAATCAGAGCATGTGTTGCTGCTGTCAGATTTGGGGAGTCTGGGAGTACAAGAGTGCAGACATGAAGAATATGTATTTTAAGCTTACCTAGACGTCCTCAGACTAGGTTCCTCCTAAAAACTCATTTGCTTTTTGCATCTCAGTGATTTCCAATTTAAATCTTACTCTATAATCTGTAACATGAGCAGCTAGTGGAAAAACACTAAAATATTAATTAAGAACCTCAGGATAAGAAAAAACATAGTTAAGTGTTCTGACTGACTCAAACAAGCACTAAAAAAGACTAAAAAAGTCACCAGGTTTACATATAAACAAGACAAGGTTCTGCAGAGGAACTCAAGAGTGAAGCTGAGTTCATGTTTAAAGGCCTTTAAATAATTAAATCGCCGATAATAGATGGGCTCTACTGCCTCTTAACTTCTTGACTTTATATTCCTACATTACTACCTTAACCTTAACAAGTCAAAGCTTAACATTTTGAGTCTACAATTTAAATCATTCATACAGAGGCTGGAAAGTTGCAAACCGGGCCCTGCTGTGGCTTTTGACCTACTGTAGTATCACTGGTATCATTTTCACTCATCAAAAACTAGCATATTGGTTCAGTTTTCACTTTCCATACTTATAGCTAAGATGAAGAAAAATCCTTTAAGTTCATATGTGACATGTTCACAGCTGGTTTTCCCCTCTTTGTGCTGAATAAAAGACCTTTAACAAAGTCTCATGTGAATTCAAAGTTAAACTCACCTTTTCCCCCACATTTTTTACTGAGCAGTTTTTGTTCGTTTGTTTTTCTTTTTTTAAAGCTGGGTGTTTTACTCAGCTATAGAAATGCTTTTAACACATTCCTATCTTAATAATTTTGTTCTAGAAGGAAGTAGCATTTTAAAAGAATTATAAAACTTGAAAGTAGCCAGGAACACGGAACAAAAAAACCATCCTCGATGGTAATGTTTATTTTAGGCACTTAAAAACAGTTCTAATAATTAAGACAACTTATTCTAAGTGTTCAGACACACAGCCTTCTCTCTCTCTCTCTCTCTCTCTCTCTCAAACAGCAATTGACAAGCTACATAATAAAATGCTGTTAAAATATTCAGTAGTCAACACTTTAATACTCTGCAGACTTAAATTCTTACACAGTGATCCACTGAGATTTGAAAGGATCTGAGCTTTCAAGGGGGAGGAGGGGGACCAAGATCACTGATTGGTTATTACAAGGACAAAGGTTAGCATAAATTTAAATTTAGATATGCATTTAAAACTATGTGCACATCTGAATAATTTCAAGACATATAAAAACTAAACAGTATTCAAGAAGCCTCAAGGGTTCACATTCCATTTCAAAGAAAAGCCTCTTGCGATGAAATTCTGCTGTGTACAAACCTACGGCTGGATTTCAGGCACACGGACCGGCAAGCCAGTTATACATCGTCCACACCAAAGGGAACAACAAATGAGATGTTAATCTCATACCAATGTCAGCATGCAAGATTAGAAAAGAAACCCGACAAACAGGACTGAAAAGACTAAATCAAATACCACTAAACAGAAGGACACCTTTCCTATCCACGATCAACTGTGAACACGGAAGGCAGCTGTTTGTTTAATCTTCAGAATTACATGCTC
Source organism: Alexandromys fortis (assembly GCF_014885135.2). NCBI lineage: Eukaryota > Metazoa > Chordata > Mammalia > Rodentia > Cricetidae > Alexandromys > Alexandromys fortis. Next base: position 1,313,115 of record NW_026068101.1, read on the forward strand.
ACAGCCTTCACTCTGGATCAGCAGGCCATCTAAACTGCAAAGCCTACCCACGGAGATCTTCCTGGTTACATAAAGACGAAAGAAAGATGAAAACACATACCCTTGTCCTTCCAGTGCTTCTTCTGACCGTCCATTTCTTGTCACGATCTGCCCTCCAGCAGCAGTTACAAATTATGCATACCAACAGAAAAACTCTCCCCGAGACATGGAATCCTCGTTTCCTCAACCTAGGTCTGCAGTCTCCCCTGCTGCACAGCTGCAGCAGGACTGGAGTCACCTGACGTCTTCGGGGTGTGGAGCAGGCTGACGCAGTACAATCTGTAACTAGGCTACTAATGCTCAGACGGTAATGCCTCCCTGCTATCTGTTCAGTGTCCCTGCCGTTTGCTGCGCTACCAAATGGAGCTGCCTTTTGCAGGGGAAGGGGCAGCTGCCAAAAGAAGGCGAAAGACTCTTCCCAAAGAGCCAGCCACTAAACACGCCTGACGGATACAGAACCGCGATTGCACCCACACAGACTTCTCTTTTGGGGGGGCAGTTCAAGTGTGCTGCCTTTTTTTTTTTTTCAGTTTCACTTGTAACTCTAAACTCAACAGTTAACCCACGAGATAAAAAATGGACTGACCCAAGTGGGTCAGTAACCTCAATGTCAATGTTGGGAACCCTGCTTCTGGGCTTACTGAGGCTTAAAGCACTCATTCTGGAAGCTATGATCAGAAAAATCAATTTAGTTATGTTTATAAATTACTTCAGTGGATAAATTCTCAATTTCAGTGATTTTAGCAATTTTGTTTACATTTCTAGAAATCTACTCTATTTAATTATCCCCTGCTTCAATTCAGTCTTTTAATAAATACTAACTGCCTACCATTGCAGACACTATTAATAGATCCTTGGCTGGGGGAGAAATAGTCACCCTATGAAAACGGCATAATAAACATAAAAACAGCTGTAGCACAACGCCTGCACCACAGGACGGTTCGCGAGTCGGGCAAGGGGCTGGAGACTGAAACACACACACACACACAGAATCTCAAATAGGGCTCTCCTTGACTAATGGCCATGCCCTAGCTCTCGGGACTTTTCAGCTGCAAGCCCACCAGAAACCACTCCCCTGCCATCAGGAACTCATGGGGGTCTCGTGCCCAGAGCAGCTGCAAGCACAGGAAAACAAGCTGTTTGCTCCGACAGGCAAAGGGTCACAGAAAATTCAGGTCTGAGGGTCTGCAGCACCCAATAAACAGCTACAGTAGTTCTAATTGTTTTCAAATTTTATTAACCTTGCATTCACATTCCAGTGTAGAATGTCTTTCTGATGTCCCACAACTGGCTTAGAGTAGCAATTCAATCAGCTAAAATATTTTAAAGTACGTATGAATGCCAAAATATAATGTATATAATCTATACAGAGGTCCTGTCTCTCAGGGCTGTAACTACACTGAAACGGAGGCATTGTTCTGAAACTTGCTCTGAGTGTGTGAACTGCAAAATCTTGCAAAATCCTTAAGTGGACAGAATGCTAATGATTCATCTGTTCATGATCTGTCTCTCTTGCTCAATTAGAAATAAAAGAAAGCAATTTTAAACGAATTTTTAAAGTATTTTCAGTTCAAGAACTAATATTTCAAATCACTTGCTAAGCCCTTCCTTACATAATGCGATTATTTGAGAACGCTGCCACCAGAACACATCAAGGATGGAAATGTGCGACCTCTTCACATGAGTCAAGCATCCAAAACAACTCAACAAATACAAAATACTCCCAGGATGGTATTTTTAAACGAGCTCTTTAAAACTCAGAAGGATGGTTTGCCTTACCAGGTGGTGGTGTCTTACCTTTAATCCCAGCACTCAGAAGGCAGAGGACAATCAAGGCTGTTACAACACAGAGAAACCCTGTCTCTAAAAAACAAACCAAACCTGACAGACAAGGACAAGGAATGTAGCTAACTGGTAAGTGTGTGCACAGCAGGCTCACGGTTTGGGGTTCTAAGCCCAGCTGCAACACAACAAAAAACAAACATCAGAAGACACTACCTTCGAGTTAGGTAGTTCCTGGGGAAAGCAGCTGGCGTTTATAAAGCTCACACATCTACAGTACTAATTCTTAAAGTGCTGAGAACATGTGCAATAATACGTTCACATATTAAATGTACTTTTAGTACTGTAGACTTGTATTTAAGAAAGCAAATTGGAAACCTTTAAGTTCAGTAAGCATTCAACCTTGCAGAACGAGACTTATTTAATTTCAGTTATTACAATTTATGCTTAGTACAGAGAAAACTAGCTGGCTCATAGGTACCAACTGACATGTTTGCCCACTTCTTTCTCCGGGTTTTAAAACTGAAGTTGTTTAAGTTAGCTAAGCAAAACACTTTAATCTGGAAAGCCAATAAGGCAAATTTATGAATACAAAATTTATGGGGCATATTTTGATATCAAGCCTCAACTTTAGTGGGTTTACATACCAACCCTCCCCCCTCCCCAAATGAACCACAACCCAAAATGAGGTAGTACCGTTTTCTCTGAGAAGTGCAGAATACCAGAGGAGCCACAGCCCTTTTCTGTGTAATGCTGAATAATAAAAACAAAGACCCACAAGGAACCCACACTCATTTCTGAAGAGTACTTCCTCTAAAATTACCTATTTTTAATGTCTCTCTTTTCAGTCAAAACACTAAGTTTGTTACTATACATTTAACTAAGAAAAATAGTTCCTAATTTTAAAAAATTCTGAAAGTGTCCATAAAAAAATAAGCAAAGCAGTTAGCATGTGCAAGCCTCCCCAGCCTGACTTAAGCTTGTACCTACTGGGAAGATTTCAAGCTGAAGAAAACACGTGAAAGCCCAGCATAGCACACGCCTGTAATCAATCATTGGGGGGGAGGGGGGCAGGTGGCTCTCTGAGTTCAAGGCCAGCCAACACTAAACAGCAAGGCTAAGTAGTTTTTGTTTCAAAAGAGAAACAAAAGGACAGAGAGCACTGGGACCACACTGCTGCCCACCTCGCCCACCTCACCCACCTCACCCAGCTCTCTCAAGCTCCACTCTTCCCACTTCTTCCTTCTACTTTTAAAGTCAGCACAATTTTTGGCTTGTTTGTTTTCTTTACTATGTCTAGAGGCACAAGGAAATTAAGGAAAAAAAAACAGCCATTTGCTTGAAAAATGTGGTTAAGACACTGCTTGTATACTATTTGGAAAAGCTATAATTCCTTTTCCTATTAACTGTGGAAACTCAGAATCTTTTCCTAGTATGAAATTAATTTCAGGATTCTGAGCAACACAGGCAGGAAACTAGATGGTCTACCCTACCTACCACACCCTGTCATCTAGCGCCCTCTATGGACTAAAAGTCAGCACTTCAACACTGCCAAGCTCACTCCAGAAATGGAGAAAGGCTTGTGAGCCTTGTAACGAATGGCAACATTTAAAACATAAAAAGAGCATTTTCAAAGTCTCTTAACAACTTCACATAGTAATTTCAATAAGTGAATATTAAAATCCAGAGAAATTGAAAATGACGTTGTTCAATGAGAAAACACACACGTTACTTATAAAGGCCCAAAGTATTTCTAAATTTACAATTTTAAAAGTTAAGTCATTAACATTAACCCTTTTATTGTAATGAAAACACGTTAAGGAAATAGGTTTGAGGAATCCTCAAGGTCATTTCAAAATGCTTATAATAGCATGACTCAAACATTTTTAACTCTGCAAAAATGTCAAAATTGTCTATAAACTTATTTTTAAATCATTAACAAGTGTGAAATAGATTATCTACGGCTCACTAAGACTTTGTATACCCATCCCCATTTAGTCAGTATCGATATTTAGTTATCGAATATTCCACAGGACTGGTTTTCCATTGCCAACACTAGGTGGCACCAACATCCCAGTCTGCACCGGATTGCCTAACTGACCACCGGCACTAGCAAAAGCTCCTCTCAGTCTTCAGCGCTTCACTAGAACTGCTGCCTGGCACCAGGAAGCTAAATCAGAATGTGATGGGGAAGATAACTCTGCTAGAATTCAGACAATTATAAACAAAAGTAAAAATGATACAGGTAATAAAAAAAGGAACAAGCTTTCCTTTGTGAGCCGTCAAGCCGACCCCTGAAATGTGGGGCAGCATAAACACCCCCAGAAAATGGAGTCAGCACTGTGACAGGACCGTGGAGCCTGCACACAGGGGACATAAGATCAGAAACAGAACGCGCAGACTTTACGATAAGCAAAGGCTGGACAAACAAGTCAAAAAAAGTAAAGCACAAATGGCCAATAAATGAAATCCTAGTTTGGGCAAGAAGTTAATAAAAGGAATACAAATAAGAAAGGAGGAAGTTAAAAAATCCTATCTTCAGATGTTCCGATTCTATACATCAGAGACCCTCATGAGGCGACAAGAAGGCTCAGAATCTGATAAACGCTCCCTACAAAAAGGTTAGGATTCAAAGTTAACATTAACAAAGACACCAGCAGACTGTCTATATTAACAAAGTGCATACTGAACACAGCAGAGCAGCAACCCTCTTCATAGCTGCCTCAAAATATAAATAAAGAAACAACGCGGAGTGGGAGAGGAGGAGGCCATTTAATCACAGCCCTCAGGAGGCAGAGGCTGAGCTGAACTAAGCTCAAGGCCAGCCTGGTCTACACAGGCAGCTTCAGGTTCTAAGCCAGCCAAGGCTGCACAGAGAAAGAAACCTATTTTAAATGTAAAAGGCCTTGGAATAAACCTAGCAACAGAAGTTAAAGACCTCTACCAATAAAGAATTAAACTGAAGACGTAGCTGAAATGGCTCACTGGTTAATACTTGTTAGACCACGGTGACGTTCCTAGAATGAACATGGAAGCTCACAACCATCTTTAACTCCAGTTCCAAGAAATTCAAAACCTTCTTCTGACCTCCCTAGGCACCAGGCATTCATGTGGTACAGGTGCACACATGCAGAGAAAACATTCATACTCAAAAAATAAATCTGAAAAAAAATTAAAGAAGAAAAGATATTCCATGATCATGACTAGGCAGAATATAAAAATGACTATACTATCAAAAGCCATCTATAGATTTAATGTAATCTCCACCAAAATACTAATGACATTCTTCACAGCAGTAGAAAAATACAATCTTAACTTTCAAAAGGAAACCCAAAAGACCTCAGATAGCCAAAGCAATCAGATTGCCGTTTCAGATTAAGTCACACTACAGAGCAAGAACTAAGTAACGTGGCCCTGGCACAAAAGCAAGCACACACCCGAGAGGACCAGACAAAAACCTATACAACTACAGCCACTTGATTGATCACTGGGGAAAGGCAGCCTCTTCAACAACAGGGCTAAGAAAACTGGATATCCACATATAAAAGTATGAAACTGGACTATCCCTCAACCTACACCAAAATCAACTACAAATGGAGCACAGATCTTAAGGTAACATCCCAAACACTCAAACTCTTGGAGAGAAAACACTTTAAAATAGGCATAGGCAAGAACTTTCTGAACAAAATTTCAACTGCTCAAGAAATAAAGCCAACAAAAGATAAACAAGACCTCAAGAAATTAAAAGGTTTGGTATAGTTAAGTAGACAGCCTATAGAATGGGAGAATAAAAATCTGTATCTGGCAAGATTAATATCTAACAAAGAACTCAAAAATGGACTAATGGAAGCTCTCAAGAGATGAGATATGATACCCAATAAAAACACAAAAAAACGTTCAAACTTACTAGCCGGCAGAGAAATGCAAATTAGAAGTAAGGGAGACCCCACCTCACGTGGGTCACAACAACAGTTATTAAACACAGGCTAGTGAGCTGGCTCGGCCACCAGCAAAGACATGAGTCTCCAGGTCCAACATGGCGGAAAGAGAAAACCGATTCCTCACAGCTGTCTTGTGACCTGCACACAGAAGCCACGGCAGGCACCAGCGCGCACATGCACACACAGAAAGTAACAGATACATGTAATAAAGTATTTTTCAGTCAGTTACCAACAAATTCTAGCAAGGTTTTAGACTTAATACATTGCCAGTCATGACGGAATTCAGTAGACAGTTCCTCAAAAAAAACTAAAAATGAAATGGGCCAGAGATGGGGTTTTGTGTTTAAAAGCACTTGTTCTTGTAGAAGACCCAGGTTCAGTTCCCAGCACCCACACAATGACTTACAATCTGGCACCCTCTTTTGGCCTCCAAAGGCATCAGACATGCACGCAGTGCACATATATAAATGGAGGTATACTCATATAAATATGATAAAAGTAAACAAATCTTAAAAACAAACCTAAAAGTAACAGTAAGCACATGATCCAGATGTAGCACTCTTGGGTATCCATTTACCCAGAGGACTCCGAGTCAGCAGACTGCAGAGACTTGGACATCATCAGTGTGTAAGGCAACACTATTCACTAGCTACCATGGTACCCACCTAAACATCTAACAACCAAGAAAGGGATAAAGAAAATAAGATACATACACACAATGGCATGTTTTTCAGCCATAAAGAATGAAGTTACATTATTTGCAGATATATGGATGTAATGAAGTTAATTGTGTTAGGTGAATTAAGTCAGCCTCAGAAAGACTTATTGTGATTCCTAGAGTAAATATATACAATTACATATGTACATGTGATAGGAAAGCAGATGTCCAAACTTTCTAGAGGAATAAAGGACTGATGGAGGGGAAGAGAGGACGGGAAGAGTGAAGGAATAAGGTGGGAATGTGGCCATCTGTATGAAATGGCACTTGCTTGGGTCTGGAAAGATGGCTCTGCCATTAAGAGCATTTGCTGTTCTTGCAGAGGATCAGGTTCCCAGCCTTCTGAGACTCCATTTCCAGGGATCAGAAGTGCTCTCCTGGACTCCAGACACCACACCCACGCACAGGCAAAACACTCAAAAGGTATTTTTAAGTACTTACTTAACACAAATATCATGTCCAATATAGATCAGTTGCTAGTGCTTACTTAGCATGAATGAAACCTTGGTTTGAATACCACTCTGCATAGTGGTAGTACCTGCAATTCACAGTGTTTGGAAGGTGGAAACAGTCAGAAGTAGGTAGTTATTCTTGTTAAGTATTATTTTGTTTGTATGAATGTTTTGCCTGTGTGTGAGTGTATATATNATATATATATATACTACTTGCATGAGAGAGTGTCAAATCCTCTGGAACTGAAGTAATGAACTCGTCACAGGGTGTTAGGAACCAAATCCCAGTCATCTTCAAGAGCAAGTGCTCCTAACCACAAAGCCACCTCTAGTCACATAATGCTGTCACTTTTGTCTACATAAGACAAATCTGATTAAGTGATATAAAGAAAGCATTCTAAGACTGGGCTAAGGAGATCGTTGAATGGTTAGGAGCAGTTACAAATCTACAAGGACTTTGGTTCAAATCCCAGCACCCACGTAAGAAGCAGGACATGGTTGTGTGTGCCTTTTAACCTCCAACTGGGAAGGGTAGAGACAGGAGGACTGGAAGGGCTTCCTGGCCACGAGCCTAGACAAAAAATGGGATCTCAAACTGGAATGATAGCCAAAATGACCTTCAAATTGCGAACCTCCTATCTCTCGGTGTTGGATTACAGAAAAACTATCATACCCTCAAGTAAGTTTAGCTGGTGTCACACTCTACCTACTTCTAATGAGGGTCCAACAAGACCAGCAGCTCTCAAGGAATTATCTAGGAGGCCTGAGACTTACAGTCTTGTAGACTGAACAGCTACCAGATTCCTACACTCTCTGTCAAGAGATAACCATTGTTGGTCCACTTGGACCACAGCCTGTAAGCCACTCTGTCAAAACCCTGTGTGTGTGTGTGTGTGTGTGTGTGTGTGTGTGTGTGTGTGTGAGAGAGAGAGAGAGAGAGAGAGAGAGAGAGACAGACAGACAGACAGACAGACAGACAGACAGAGATTGTGCACGCTTGTGCACACATGCCAGATAAGTTACATGAGATAAAAAAAAATAAAGGATTTTTTGTCTCCTACTCTTAAAGAAACATACTATAGTACTTAAACAACCATGGCAAAGCAATTATAAGTACCTGCTTTTAATATATTGACTGTAATTAAGGAGATCATCAAGCTGAAAAATCTAATCTCTCATTCTTTTTATAGAAAAAAGCCGATACCTAGAGATTGTGAGAAATCATATTATTCAACTATATTTACACTATTATGTATTTACTATATTTACTTATATTTACACTATTATGTATATATTTATGGAATATACACATTTGGGTTGTTTTGTTTTCAGACAGAGTTTTTCTGTGTAGCCCTGGCTATCTTGGAACTTGCTCTGTAGACCAGATTGGCCTCAAAAATATGCCTGCTTCTGTCTCCCAAATGCTGGAATTAAAGGCTTACACACACTTGTTATATGTAAATTATTTTCTATTCCCTAGTGCGTGAACATCATAGTTTAAAAACTACTGAAAAAATTTAATGTTTAAGGACATGGAAATACTAATTACCTTGATCATTCCATATTTATACAATTATCACACTGTACCCCCTATATATCTACAATTTTATCAGTAAAAAATGATTTTTTTTAAGAATAATCTAATTTAGTTTCTAAAAATGGGCCTGGAGAGATGGCCTGCAGGCCAGAGTTTGGATCTCAGAAGTTAAGGAAGAGCCAGGTGGGTGTGGTGAGCCACCCACCAGAACAGGGTGAGGCAGCAGAGACAGGGAATCCTTGCCTGAAGGTAGAGTAGGGACAAGAGGATTCCCAGCCTCAGCCTTAGGGTACACACTGTCTCTGCACAAACACTCAGGGGAGAAGGTCCAGCTATAGAGTTGAGTAAATCAGGTGGTAGTGGTGCACACCTTCAATCTCAGCTCTGGGGAGGCAGAGACAAGCACATCTCTTGTGAGTTTGATGCCAGCCTGCTCTACACAGAGAAACCCTGTCTCCACAAAAAAAAAAAAAAAAAAAAAAAAAAAAAAAAAAACTGACTCTCTTGAAGGAAAGATACTGTTTCCTTAAAAGTCAGCACCCAACCCATTCTTCAGGGTCCTTACTGAGCCTTCAAAGGCATTGCTACTCTTTATTCTTTTGGTTTTTTTGAGACAGGGTTTCTCAGTAGCTTTGGGGCCTGCCCTGTAGATCAGGCTGACCTCGAACTCACAGAGATCCTCCCGCCTCTGCCTCTGGGCGCTGAGATTAAAGGCTCATACCACCACCCTCACCCGTGTACTCTTCTTTTCATTCTAAACCACTGCTATAGATCCCTAGGTTTACTGAAAGCAATCTAAGTTTGGGGAGGTAGCATGAAGGTAGAAGGTGACTTCACAGATATTTCACACACACTGCTCACACGGCCCGGCAGGACACCCTGCTGCTCTGTGCTTCACTGTCCCGTCTTTGGTTCCCCTAAGCCATAGTACTGCATCGGAGTCCCTTCCAATCCTCCTTTTACTAAAGCCTGGCCCTTCCTTCACTTCCCTGTGCTGCTTCTAAATCACCTGCTTACTCTCCTGTACTAAGCACAATTGGAAGACAGGGTGTGTCAAGTATTCTCTGCTAACTAAGGCTGCTTCCAGATCTAGACTATCATTTCAGAAGCCTGGCTAGGTCACACTATCTTACTGCCCCTGCCGATTTTCCCTGTCAGTTATCCCAAATGCTTTTTACCAAAGACTCTTGGAGTTTTTTGTTGCTGCTTTGGTGCTCTGGAGTCAGGGATGGGGGCACATGACTCCTCATTTGTTTAAGTACATCACACAGAGACCACAGACTGTTTACTAAGACAGGGTCTCTCACTGACCCTCGAGCTTGCAGACTCAGCCCAGCTAGCCTGACTGCGTCCAGTGTCCCGGGATTACAGGCGGGCCACCATACCTGCAAGCTTTTATGTGAATTCTGGTCACAAGTGATTAAGCCACTGAGCCATCTCCCCAGAACCTGTCCTTTACCGTAATCTCTATCTGAAGTCCTGTCACTGTCCTAAGTGACTTGAATGCACATGCAATACTTTTCAACCTTTGGCCTCAGTAACTTTCTTCAGGGTCAAACCTCTTATACTCAACCACTTATAATCAAAGCTACTTTATGATCAACCCAAAATGCTTTTGCTTTAAAATTCTAAACTCAATGTCCAACAAGCACATGCATCTTACTGTTTTCCCATAACATTCTGAGTCAGTTTTATTCTATATATATATTTCGGTTCTTAGCCTAATTTGCACCTAGAGTGCACTCCATCTACCCCTCTCTATCAACTCCTATAGGATGCCAGCCTATCATTTCAAGGACTGCTGACTCTTTATCATTGTTCTCTACTCTCTTGGCTCACCGTCCATCCACTGCCCCTGTACCAAAACAGAACTACCTCAAATAAAACCTTCTCTCGATTCTCTACCCAGGCTGCTCGGCACACTGGAAGTCAATAGAGCCTAGCACGCACAGGCCCTGAGTAAGTCACTGTACCACACATCAATGACTAAGCTCTTAACGCACTGTCCTTGCATCCCTAGTTGAAAACATTTCATAACTTTGCCAAGTGTGTTTCTGCTCATTCTTAGCAAATACACACTGCTTTAACATTAATATCAAACAAGTCCTCCTTCAGCTTCAGACACAAGCCCTAGCAGTATCCACACCCATCCACACCCCTTCCCTGCTGCCCTTCTGAAGAGGCAAGCAAGCTTTTGCCTCTCCCTCTCCGTGTCTCTTTCCCATTCCCTTTATCTCAATAAACTCCACATTCAAAACGCACACACAACCCATCCACACATTTCTTTCTGCTCACTACAGCAGTATTCCCTCACCTAAACTCTGAAGTCCATCCCAGCACCTAGGATCGACCGCTCCAGACATCCTAAAGGGGTAGGGAGAATCCCCTCAACCCCATATTCCATTCCCCTGCGAGCTAACCTTTTTCTTCTTGTTCCCAAACTTATCAAGTTTAGTCTGCGTGGGTCCTGGTCCACCCACATAAGTGTGCGTATCAGGCACCTCCTGTCCTTTCTCAGTCCTTAACTCCTATGTGTTAACCATTTATCTTTGCCTTTGGTTTCCTCTTGTTCCTCTGGGGCTTTAGTTTTTAGATCCAAGTTTACGGCAAATATGCACAAGCTGTTTCCAAGTTTTTAAAGGTATGACATCAGTAAATGTCTTTGCCTCAGTACTAACATCCAAATTCAATTTGTCTTCTCCCAATCCCATTTTATTTTCTCATGTCCCCATCTCCATTTTTCATACACACATGGCAGGAACCCAGAATCTTGGCACTCTCCATATCCTTCATGTTCATATTCAAACAGGGAATTGTTGTGGGAATTTTGATCACACTCTGATGCTCCCTAGACTGCCAATAAAGTTTGCTTTGAATCAGAGGGCAGAGATAACTACTAGCTGACCAGAATGAGTCATAGGGGTTTTGGAGGGCCGAGGACAGATAGACACAGAGAGTAGAGGTGTGGGCTTACTCTCGAAGAGGAGGGCAGAACCCAGAAATGGGTTGCTTCTCTGATCGTTCATGTTCTTACCCCAATATCTGACTCCCAAGTTTTTACTGATAAAGATAGTTAGATAAACGCTATAGGAAATCTCTATGCTCAGTTCATTATCTGAACATTCAGAATCTCCTCTTGTAACAGAGAATTTGCACACTGGTCTGACACTAGCCAGTGCTAGCTAATATGTAAGTATATTCAGTAAATACAACGTAATTGCTATATATTTAAATAGAAAACACAGCTACCAATGCTAAGAAAAAATGTTGCTGGGACCCACCCATGTAATTTCACACTCACAGCTCATCTCCTAATATTATTCTCCTATATTCAGAGACCAAAGCCTAGCATAATGGTCATCAAAGCGTTTTCACCTAGCAACTGATGGAAGCAGATGCAGGCAGAGACCCACAGCCAAACATGAGGAGGAGCTATGGGAATCCTGTGGAAGTTGGGGAGGTAAGAATTGTAGGGAGCAAGGTGTCACGCATACTACAAAAACAAAATAAAGCAAAACAAAAACCACAGAATCAACTAACCGGGGCTCATAGGGGCTCATAGAGGACTGAACCAACAACAAGGGACTCTGTGTGGCTCCGGCCTGGGTCCTCTGCATATGTTACCACTGTGTAGCTTGGTGTTCTTGTGGGGTTTCTAAGAGTGGGAACAAGGGCTGTCTCTGACTCTTTTGCCTTCTTTGGAGCCCCTATGCCTCATAGCAGGTTGCCTCACCCAGCCTTAATATGAAGGGATGTACATAGTCTTACTGTAACTTGGTATGCCATATTTGGTTGCTATGTCTGTCCTTCCAGAAGGGAAAGGGAGTAGAGGTGAATCCAGGGGAGCAGGGAGGGGAAACTGTGGTAGGGATGGAATATATGAGAGAAGAATAAATAAAAAGAAAAAATGTGTGCAAAAAATGGTAAATATTGAGTTAAAAATATATATGGGTAATCTGAGCTTTTCATAAATTCAGAGCATGCTTCAATTAATTATTTTCTGAAAAATATCTATATTTAATGTCTAGTCTCATACCTCTCACTAGAAAAATAATGCATATATACTAAAAACATGCTACAGAAATGGTCATGCTTCACAAATTTGATATGAAATCATTTCTAAGCTAAACTAAACACATCTGAAAAGACTGTTTTATATCCCTTGCTTGTCATGTTATCAGTAACACTGAAAAAAAAATATATCATGTAAGATAACTTTAATAATTTTTTTCTGGTTCCATGATGCAATGTTAACTATGGAAAAGATAACCTCAAGGGTGAGTGTTGAGTAGAAGGGAAGTACGTAGAATTAATACTCAAAACTTTTTTTGTATTCTTGTTTTTTGAGGCAAATTCACAATAATCCTCCTGCCTTAGCCTCCAGAGTTCAGTTTGGATTACAGGTGTTATACCACCATAGTTGTCTGACTTTTATTAATTTTTTGTGTAAGCGTCTCACCTGCGTGTGTGCCTGTGCATCACCTGTGTCTGGTGCCCATAGGGGTCACAAGAGGCATCAGATGCCCCAGAACTGGAGGCACAGCAGGCTGGGAGGCGAAGCTGATCTCGTGGAGGATGAGAGAGCAGCAGGTGCCCTTAGCCACCGAGCTACCTTTCCAGCCCCTCAGAACTAAGCTTTTTAACTGAACTAGTGCAGTAGAGTCTAATCAGCATGTTGTACTAGACACTATGAACATCTGCTACAAAACGTTATCTGTGTTCCACGGTAAGCCAGAAAGCTGGTGAGACAGTGCATGGGTTGATTACCTGAAGTTTTACTCAGCTCTGATGAAAACACAGCCGACAGTGATCTGGCCTCTTTCTCCGTATCAGAAGGAAGCTTTTTCTCTGCTTCTTTCATAAGTACTTTGGGTTTAACTACGCTGCCCGTTTCTGCCTGTGGTTCCACAGCAGAAACGTCTGAAGACAATAAGGATCCCCTAGATACACTGGACCTATCTTTGGAGAATGCTTCTGGAACATGGACTTCATCTTTAGGATGCATATTCTTGAAAGAAAGGTCACGGGGCAATTCTGAACAAGGGGGTGACCCAGCCCCACTCTGGACATGAGCAATTTCACTTCTGCCGGATACTTCTAGGCCAGAGTATTCCTTGGCTAATTTAGGAGAAGAATCGGCTTTAGAACGGACAAACGTGGGAAATTCATCTATTATCTCAATTGGAGATGAATCTGAAAATGTTTCACTTTCTTTTATTTTGTCTTCCTTAGAAGTAATCAAGTCATCATTTGAATAAATCGCAGTATTGAGCTCTTCCATCTGCAGAGGAATCCTCTCCTTGTTGGTCAGTGTTGGAACTGCATTCGCTGCAGCATCTCTTGTAATATGTAAACTGGGCTGGAAAGCCTCCAAGTACGGCTTTCCTACCTCCTGGGGTGAAGCACTGAACCTGTCCTTGGGTGTGTGTGGTGTTACTGTCTCGGACGCGTCAGTGAGACTCTCCTTCATCACCATCACGGCTTCCTCTTGTGGTTGTGGAACTTCGGGAATTGAATCATCACTAAACAAGTCAACTGGTTCAGAATCAGGTGAGGAATCCTCCACTAGCTCAGAGTGCTCAGGCACCAATTTCTCAAATTTCGCTATTTCTGAATAATTAGAGAAATCTGGACTTGGTTCAGTGGAGAGCTTTGTTTCTTTAATTAAATCACACGCAATGGATATGTAAGGAGTTTCTGTCTCCTGAGCAGCTGCAGTAATGCTTTCAGGCTCTTTAATGTCCTCCTTTACTCCTGAAGCTTTCAGCGCTACATTCATGGCTTCTTCATATGGTGGGGGATTTTCAGGCTCAGGCTTTATGCTGTCGTAACCAACTGATGGGGGTGCTTCTGGCGGGGATCCGCTGGGCTGCGCTACAGGAGCACCAGCAGCATTTGGAAGGAGAGAGCTTAAGGGTGCTTCCATAACAATGTCAGGCAAAACTGGGGAAGGAGTTGCTTCAGATTCTTCAAATGATGGGCAAAGCTGTGCTGTGGGGTAGAGTGATTCCTGTACAGCTTCTGATGTCTGGACCAAGTCCATTTTCGTTTCATAAGCCATCTTTGTTCCCGTGGCTTCATTCAGTTCACTTTCACATGCTTCCTGAACTAAATCTGGTGTCAGACCTTCCGGCACGTTTGCCACTTCTGCCTCCGTCACCTTTGATAAGTTATCTGTTGTGACATAATCTGCCTCAGAGTCCTGTGCTGCTACAAGGAACGGGTTTGATGTTTTGGGGCTAGTCTTCTCTGTGATAATTTGGGCCTTCCTTTCTTCTATTTTCTTTTCATCTGTTTTATTTTCTGAAGTATGATCTTCTAGCAGAGGGAAAATGTTTGCTGCACTGCTATCAGAGGCACAGGTGATGTACGCTCTGGAGCCATCCCTCACAGGCTCTGAGGTGCCGGGGAGAGAGGCGTCATCAGGACCACTTTCACTATCTTTTCCAGGACTTTTTTGCTCCAGGTTATCTTCGAAGCACTTTTTATGCACTCTACTCTCCAGATAAGCTGCGGCAGCCAACAGGTCCCTAGTCTCCTCACCAGTGTCTTTCACTTCCCACGCCTGCTCAAACGGCTTAAAGTCTGCATACTCTTCCCTCATTGGTGCTACCCCTGACCCTTGCATTGCACTAAAAATGTCCTTTGTCTTTTCCGGAGACATAACTCTGTCTTCTTTAACCACTTCAGTGAGGGTCACAGGCGACTCCTGTCGACCACTAACTAAATCCTCTTTGTCTTTCCTCCCCACAGTAACTTCTTCCTTAGTGTTTTCTACCAGCATGGTTGACACTGCTTTTGGAGAAGCTGCGAATGATGATCCCATTTCTGAATATTCTAATTCTGAAAACTCTGTTAAATCTCTATCTACAAATGGATTTGTTGCCCTCACTGGCAACTCTTTAGAAGCTTCATTGAAAGTTTCTTCAATGGTTCCTCCTGCGGATGGGACCGCTGATACATGACCAAGGTACTCGCGCTCTTTAAAAGAAATGGCTGAGAGAGGAGACAGAGAAGGAAGAGAGGCAGCAGTCTCAAGCGGGACAGATGGGAAATCCTCTTGAGCAGGCGGAACAGTGTCACCTGGCTGCTCCTTCAAATCCATGCTTTTTTCTGTGGCCATGGACAGAAAGGGAAATTAGAGAAAGCCAGTGTTCTTGGACAGAATGCAAGTTTTATGACAGATTCATAAAAGTGTTAGTAAAAACTGACTATTAAAAATGAAATGCTAACAGCATTTAGTTATAAATACACATAGACTTGGATCATTACTGAAAATATCAAACTAGAGTCAGTTTTTAAAAGTACTGGCTATTGCAGAACATAGTTAATGTTTCTACCACACAGTAGCCAAGTGAGGACTCTAAATACTCTCATTACAAAGAAATTCAAAATATCTAAGATGATGGCAATATTAACCAGCTTGACCTAACCATGCAACAATGAATGTACTGAATCACCACGCTGTACCTTGTAAATATAGCTATTAATTTAAAGTACCTAAAGAAAAAACTGACATGCGGTTTCAGAAGCAGTTACCTACTATGCAGAGACATAAATCAAATCTGAAAAAAAACTTCAAGTATTTACTAACTGAAAAAAAACTACTTTTAACTAGTTTAAAGAGAAAATAAGATTTGATGAGTAACCAGCTGTATAAACTCAACAGGGTACTGGATTATCAAAAGCCAAAGACAGGCATTTCTTTATATAAAGGCCTGTGGCTATAAAATGGCAAACTATTTAAAGAAAATGAATTGTTATTATGTAAATATAAATCAAGGGTCCAAGAAATCCTTACATCATTCCAATTACGAATCAAACCCTGCCTCCCTTGGATGTAGCATATAAAATGCAAATTTAGGTGTTTTTTGTTTTTCGGTAAAAACAACGTTCTTGAACCAATGCTTACTTTCAGTAAATCCAAAGTACTCTGTTGAATTAACCCTAGATTGACAGAATACACAGAGACAAAGGCTGGCAGAAAGAACTTGCCTGCAGAGGAGGGTATCACAGGCTCAGATGCAGCAGGAAGAGCAAAAAGGGTCTCATCTGAAAAACAAACAGAATACGACCTCAGCAGAAATACAAGCAGGCTGGAGGAGTAAAGGAAGAGACCAAGCGAGGGGCAGTTCACAATGAGCTAACCACGTCTTTAGAGGAAAGGCTAGGTCAGGTAGAAAGGAAGTAAGAATGCATGACTAAAGGTCAGTCCCTTCTAAAATGCTTCTCAAGAGGCAGCAGAGCTTGTTCCCACTGGATTTTAACCACAGCTGCTTTCCACACAGTAACATCACTTCATCCAAGGCTTTATTTACATTTGCAGTGAGATAAATTGTCTTGTCCTACTCCAGTGAAAACCTAAAGATTAATATGACAAAATTAATAACTATTTCATTTCATTGTTTCTTCCCAACATATGTTCCACTTAGAACACTTTCTGAGAATTATGCATTCTCTCTTACATTCTTAAAAGCAATTGTACAGTGAGTATACAATGCTGAGGACAGTCATGACTGTCCAAACGCCACACAGGAACAAAGTCATCGTGCCCCTTCTTATTATCATTATTACCTTCTCATTTGTTTCAAGTACTTTACACCAGAGAATTCACCCGACTACCACCCTACTGCCATAATGGTGGTAAGAGATTTCTCTTAAAACTAGACAAGAAACTTACTCAAGTACCCATGACTAGCATGAGAAACTTACATAGTTTAGCTCCAGTCTTTCCTATATGAAATAGAGAAATGTTTGCACCCTGCCCACATTTTTATGTTGAATCTTTACCCCCTATATCAGATGTTCAGATGGAGCTTTGGAGGTTACCAGAGTTAGGTGAGGTTCTGAAAATGAGGCTCTGGTCCAATGTGATACCAGAGGAGCAAGCACACAGAGAGAGAGGAGGAAACTGCCAGGTAAAAACAGGCTGCCTCGCCAACCGAATGGGGAAAGACCTTCAACTCCACATCAGACAGAGAACTGACCTCCAGAATACATGAAGAACGCCAAGAAATTAGACATCAAAATACCAAATAATCCAATTTTAAAAATGGGGTACAGTTCTAAACAGAATTCTCAAAAGAAGAATCTCAAATGGCCTAATGACACTTAAGAAAATGTTCAACATCCTTAGTCATTAGAGAAATGCAAATCAAAACTCTGAGATTCCATCTTACACCAGTCAGAATGGCCAAGATCAAAAACACTGATGACAACTTATGCTGGAAAAGATGCAGAGTAAGGGGAACACTCCTCCATTGCTGGTGGAAGTCCAAACTTGTACAGCCACTTTGGAAATTAGTATGGAGGTTTCTGAGAAAATTGGAATCAATCTACCTCAAGACCCAGCTATACCACTCTTGGGCATATACCCAAAGGATGCACACTCACACCACAAGGACATTTGCTCAACTGTGTTCAAAGCAGTATTATTTATCCATAATAGTCAGGACCTGGAAACCACCTTGATGCCCCTCAACCGAAGAGCAGCAGACAAGGAAAATGTGGTACATTTACACAGTGGAGTACTACTCAGCCGTAAAAAAAAAATGAAGCATGGATGTAACTAGAAAAAAACATCCTGAGTGAGGTAACCCAGACCCAGAAAGACAAACACGGTATGAACTCACTCATAATTGGATATCAGACAAACAGCAAAGGATAACAAGCCTATAGCCCACAACCCCAGAGAAGCTAGGTAACAAGGAGAACCCTAAAAGAGGCATGAATGGATCCCCCTGGGAAGGGGAAATAGACAAGATCTCCTGAGAAAATTTAGGGGGGGGGGCAGAAGAAAAGGGGGAGGTGAGAAGGGGAGGAGGAGGAGGACTTGAGGGAACAGGATGGCTGAGGTGGGGGAAGGACAGAGGGAGAACAAGGAAAGAGATATCTTGATTGAAGGAGCCATTATGGGGTTAACACAAAACCTAGCATTAGGGAAATTCCCAGGAATCACAAAGATGACCCCAGCTATGACCCTAAGCATTAGTGGAGAGGGTGCCTGAACTGGCCTTGTCCTGTAGTCAGATTGATGACATCATTGTCATCATAGAACCTTCATCCAGCAACTGATGGGAGCAGATGCAGAGATCCACAGCTAAGCACTGGGCAGAGCTCCCAGAGTCCAGCCGAAGAGAAGGAGGAGCAATAATACGAGCAAAGGGATCAAGACCGTGATGAGGATACCCACAGAAATCGCTGACCTGAGCTAGTGGGAGCTCACTGACTCTGGTCTGACAGCAGAGGAACCAGCATAGGATCAAACTAGGCCCTCTGAACATGGGTGACAGCTGTGTGGCCGGGGCAGTCTGTGGGACACTGGCCGTGAGACCAGGATCTATTCCTACTGCTTGTACTGGCTTTTTGGAGCCCATTCTCTTTGGAGAAATACCTTGCTCAGTCTAGATATAGGGGGGAGGGCCTCAGTCTTGCCTCAGAGTGATATGACAGAGTCTGTTGACTCCCCATGAGAAAGAAGCCTTACCCTCTCTGAGGAGAGGATAGGGGTGGGGGAGGGGAAGGTGGGGGAAGCAGGAGGAGGGGAGAGAGTGGGAACTGGGATTGGTATGTAAAATGAGAAGATTGTTTTAAAAAATAAAGAAAAAAGAGGCTGCCTCACAATAAAATCTTCTGACTTGAATCTTCTCAGTCTCAAGCACTGTGAGAAGTGTCTGTTGTGTAAGCCACCCGTCTGACATTCTGTACTAAGCAGACAGTACAGTATATATTAGAATGTTAACCCTGCGTGTGCCTGTGGCTAGAAGGCTCAGAAAACTAAAGCTCTTCTGCTTCATACTAGGAAGGACTCTATCACAGGACTACTTGGAACAACTCAAGGCATCAAGGAATAACAGGAAAGCTTTTCTTCTGCAAAGAGGACCCAATAAATTTTGAAAGATGCTTTTTTTCTTTTTGGTTTTTCAAGGCAGGGTTTCTCTGTGTAGCTTTGGAGCCCGTACTGGAACTCACTCTGTTGATTAGGCTGGCCCTGAACTCAGAGATCCCCCTACCTCTGTCCCCTGAGTGGTGGGATTAAAGGCAAGGTATGCACCATCACTGCCCGGCTGCTTCTACCAGGAAATACAAGAAAGACAAGGATGATTAAAACAGATAAAAGATGTATATAGCTAACAGGAATACAGATTTGTCTTCCACGTCCCCTTGATAAACAGGGGATAGCTAACTTTATAATGCCAAATGAGTTAGTTGTGACTGAAACCCTACAGGGCACAATGTCATATTTAAAAGTATTCTTAGATGAAACAGAAAATGATTATGTTTAAAAGAGTCACCGTAAGGCAGGCATGGCAAAAAACTGTAATCCCAATCTATTCAGTGCCTTGACATGGGAGAATCACTTGAGTTCACAAGTTCAAGATGAGCTTCAACAGCATGGCCAGACAAGAGGTCACAAACAAAAGGAAGAGTAACGAAAAACAGTAAAAAGTAAGCGTCTCCTAGAACCTACAATGAGTAGGTAGGAAAGACCACTAACCCAAACCAAGAAGACAGCAATGCCTCGGGAAACTATCACAGTGTACAACAGGTACACATCTAAAAGTCTGCCTTGTTACCTGACTCTCCTACTTTCATTTTTGCTGGCATGATAAAATTTCCTCACAGAATGTGACCCAGGGGAGAAAGGATTTATCTACCAATCCCAGGTTACAGTCCATAAGTATAGGGAAGTCACAGCAAGAACTTCCAACAGCAAGAAGTCACTGCATACCCAGTCAAGAGCCAGAGACACTAATGGATACACGCTTGCTTGTGCTCGGCTCCATTTCTCAGAGACCCCTGCCTAGGAAACAACGTAACCTTCACAGTCTTTCCACAACAGTTAACTAGACAGTCCAGAAGCCAACCTAATACAGACAGCTCCATATAAAGGCTCTCTTCCCAGGGGACTCTAGACGGCGTCAAGATGACAATATCATCACAGTGATAATAGGTAAATTATGTAATTTCTCACTTATAAAAGTGTTTCCGCTAAGACAACACTTCATATAGCTATTTTAAAAAAGATTTTGGACAAAACTAAAGTATTCATTCAGATGGAACAATTTTTAAAAAGCAAATTTTTTAACAAAATTGTGTCTTCTACAGAATCTGTGGAGTCAATGATTCTGAAGTTATTCCATTTGGAAAGTGAGCTAACATATACTGTTAAAACTAAAGAAAAGCAAATTAATTTAAATTGTGCCAAATTTTTCAAGGGTTTCTTAAAATGCATCTAATTTTTTAAATCTAGTACCAGAATCCCCCCCCCTCCAAAATAACCTTAGCTGCCGGGCGGTGGTGGCGCACGCCTTTAATCCCAGCACTTGGGAGGCAGAGGCAGGAGGATCTCTGTGAGTTCGAGACCAGCCTGGTCTACAAGAGCTAGTTCCAGGACAGGCTCCAAAACCACAGAGAAACCCTGTCTCGAAAAACCAAA
>NW_026068101.1:1334619-1360029 GCF_014885135.2 Alexandromys fortis
TCAAAAAAAAAAAAAAAAAAAAAAAAGAATGGAACACTATGCGTTCCTCAGGAAGTTTACATATACACTAATCATGCTTATCAAACGGGGCAAGCAGCTCGTTTTCCGAAAACTACTCAGAATGCCACACTTCACTGAATGAAACAGAAGCTAACCACTGGCGTACAAGTCTGCGATCCTAGGAGAGCAAGAGCAAGTTCTAGCCTCAAAAATGTAAGAAAAAAGTGCTTTAAATCATTAACTATTTGTGTTGTGAACAAAACATACACATACTATATCTGATTATACATAAAGACAACTATATTCATATAAAATGCAATTTTAAAATATGCTAAGGAGAAAACCACAACTTTATCAGTAAATCTTCCATTCTACTGCCACTGCCACCACATTAATATTCCTAAAAAATAAAAGTTATTTAGTCCCTAGGTCAAAAACATTTTAAAAGCTGCCAGGTGTGTGAAACCCTTGGATAAAGCAAATAAGATCCTCTGTATTACATCCCAAAGATCAATGGTCCCAATGTGTCCCAGTCCTTCCAGTACCATCTGTGCTGGCTGAACGGAACTCTCCCTCATATATCTGAATGTCAGCCTCCATGAAACCTCGAGCCACTGAGCCAAAAATCCTAATTACCTGTCACTATAATCAGCGCTCATTTCCCGCTGCCCCAGAGAAATGGACAGACAGATAAACACCAGTCACATGACTTTCCATTTTCTTAGCAGAATCCAAACCAGCACACACCCTTCATTACAGTGTATTCTAAATGTTATGTATATTCACAACATCAGTTTCACAATGGAAGTCTCAGATTTACTCTTTAAGTCCGTTACTTTAAAAAGGAAAAAGAAAATGTCAGTGTTTGCTGTTATCTAATTTTAAAATGCGTCACTACAATCTCGCCAATGTCCACAACTCAAATACTGAGTGTTCTTTGACATGCTCATTTAAAGATTTGCCTACCAAAAGTATAATTGGCAATTTTTTAATTGTATCTAATTATAAGCCTAATTATCTAATTTTAAATCGCAAAATAGCTTCTACCTCTAATTATGGCAGTAACAACAACAACATAAGTAAAACATGTCAAAATATTGGAAGCAACTGTCCTAAGACACTGGACAACGGGTCATCGTGGGACACTCACAAGAACACACACAGCCTTCCCACATGAGGAAGGCTAGGAAGGGCCCCTGGATGTAAGAGGCAGGCCAGCACACAGGAGAGCTCCAGGGCTCCCTTTAAACTACTGTGAGGACTACAATGCACAGGAACACAACTCAACTAGGGGGCAGTCCAGATCAGTAACCTAAATAAATGGATACTGTGGAGGTCAGACAATGCTGGAAAGCCTGACACAAATACTCAAATCTACAGCGATCAGAGTGGGCGCGCACACATTCTAAAGACAGTGAACACTCACGGGTGAAAGACGACTTGAAGACAAAACTCAAACTGCATTTTCATACTCTAAGAACAAAAATGGAAGAAAGAAAACACTTGCAATGTAGCTGTAGTTGTCCTGGAACTCAGTAGATAGCCTAGGCTGGCCTTGAACTCAAGGAGATCTATCCGCCTGTCTCTGCCTCCTGAGTGTCAGAATTAAAAGCCTGCACCATTACACCTGGCTTGGGGGAAAAAAATAAGTTTTATTTATAAC
Source organism: Alexandromys fortis (assembly GCF_014885135.2). NCBI lineage: Eukaryota > Metazoa > Chordata > Mammalia > Rodentia > Cricetidae > Alexandromys > Alexandromys fortis. Next base: position 1,336,283 of record NW_026068101.1, read on the forward strand.
AGCAATAAAGGCCTAAAATGCTTAGGCACAGATCTAACAAGAGGTAGACAAAATTTCAAACCTGCAAACACGTCGGTGTTCATGAATTCAGAGTCAGGAAATAGTTCTCTATGGGTTTCTGGGAATTTCACACATTTTAAGAACAGAAAGTCGCCTGTTGGCAATAACACCTTTAATCCCTGCACTCAGGTGGATCTCTATGAGTTCTAGGTCAGCCTGGTCTACAGAGCTGATACTAGCACAGCCAGGGCTATACAGAGAAACCCTGTCTCAAAAAAACTTAAAAATAGACTGCAAGTCTGGATGCTGCTTGCCTGCCCTTGTTTCTACTTCTCTATCGTTAACAGTTCTTAGCAAAAGCTTCAGTGTCCTCTTGAACAAAGGTCACACTTTACAGAAAAAAGAAATTTATTTTCACCCAGCTCAAAAGTCCTCCCTGCAATAAAAACCTGCCCTAGGTACAGAAAATGATGATACTGAAGCTACTGCCATTGGTATAGTAAGTCCTTTCCGTTTAGGCAGGCGTCTTGTCCCTTTGGCCAGCTAATTCACCTCATATCCCATAAGCAAAATTGAATTCAAAATAGAGCTTAACACAAGCATGACAACTAATCCTATTAAACATCTAGATGAATATAGCTATTTTGGACCAATGTTTTAGCACACACCATATAAACAAAATCTATAAAAAGGTAGATTAATACTTAAAAATTGAGTTGGGCATGGTGGCACAGGCCTTTAATCCCAACACTTGGGAGCAAAGGTTGTCAAATCTCTCCCAGGTCAAGGACAGCCAGTTCCAGGAGAGAGACCCTCTCTCAAAAAACAAACAAATAAATAAATAAAATGTAAAAGCTTAAAGTCATCAAAATAAGTCATCAGTAAATTTACCAGGTAAACTACCAAGTAGGAGAATGCAATCACATACACCTAAACAAAAATGTATTCAACGCAGAACTATAAAAGTTATAAAATAGATACACAATCTAAGAGTGGGCGAAATCACTAGAATACTTGACAAAACAGACACACAATCTGACAAACACAAGTCTTCTAATCCCTTAGTAAATAAAGACTGTACTTTTGTTTCCCAGCCGCCCAGACCCAAATAATCACACAGAACTATATTAATTACAACACTGTTTGGCCAATAGCTTAGATGCATTCCTAAGTAGCTCTTTCATCATAAATTAACTCATTTCTATTACTTTATATTTTACCATGACACGTGGTGTTACATCTTTCTTGCTTCTTGGGCGGCTACATGGAGTGTGCCTGACTCCACCTTCTTTCCTCCTCTATCCTCCTCTGTCGTTGCTTGTATTTCCTGCCTTGATATATTCTGTCCTGCCATAGGCCAAAGCAGCTTCTTTATTAACCAATGGTAATAAAACATATTCACAGCATACAGAGGGCAATCCCACATCACTTAGTCAATACAACGATCTGAATTAAAATCACGATGAGGTGATATGACTCCCATGGGAGGGAGGCCTGTCTTCTAAAGGGAGGAGAGGATGGGGCAGGAGGGGAAATAGATGGGAGGTTGTGGGATGGGAACAGGAAGAGAGAAGAAAGCAAAATGTAGTTGGTATGCAAAACTTAAAAATTAATAATAAAATTACAATGAAGTACCACATAGCACTAAAATGGTTAAAACTGAAGACTATTAATACAGTTTGGTGAGAATTCAGACGCCAGAATCCCCAGCTGCTGACAGTGTTCACCCTGGAGAAGAGTTTGGTTGATAACACAGTAATACTCAGATATTTATCCAAGAGAACTGAAACACACCTACAAAAATATCTATAAGATGTTCACAACATTCTTTTATTCAAAATAGCCAAAAACATGTCCAACAAAAAGATAAGTGACATATTCTTATCACAGACTACCACTCAGGATTTTTAAAAAATTACTGATAACTTGAAAAATCACTGATAATACATCCAAAAATATTACATTTGAATGCAAACAGCCAGACACAAAGAGTTATGCACCATGATTCCACTCCTGTAACATTCCATAAAAACAAGCAATAAGCTATAGCAAAAGAATCAGTAGTAGCTGGGAAGGAATTAAGATGGAGGTGTGGGGCAGTGTTCAAAATGAACCATACGCCTGACCACTGGGGACTCAAGAGAGCTTTCTAGAACAATGAATATATTCTGTATTTCCACAGGAGGAAAAGCATGGGAATCTGTCAAAACAAATTTTAAGATCTTTGTATTCTAAGGCATGTAAATTATCTTCTAATGTTTTAAATATTTGTTTTTATTCTATGTGTATGTGCACGCACCGAGTTACAGACCCAGCATTTCAGAGAAGCTTCTTACCACGGGAGTACAGAGAACACTTTTTTTCTTTTTCAACAACAACAACAAAAAAAAGATTTGAGAAATCTTTTTTAGTCTACCTATATGACCTATGGGAACAGCTAAACAACTACACAATCCAGTACTTCAAATGTTCAATACTATGCAAAATCTTAGTATTCATATTTAAACCACGTTGAGGCTGGTGGGATGGCTCAGAGGGTTACGTGTAACAACCCGACATAAAGGTACATTCATTCTCACATCCTACATTCTCCTACATTCTCACAGCCACATCATGCATGCACATGTGCATGTGTGTGAGCATGTGTGCACACATACAAACACATACACAAAGGTTTAAAAATAAAGTCCTACATCACAAAAATTTTACAAATCTACACATTAATAAAAACCTTATTCATGGAAAAATACATACTATCAACCCTAAAACATCAATTGTCTAAGATTAACCCATAAATATAATATAACCTACTAAAATATAACAACAGAAGCATCCAGATTAATAAATTTTTGAAATCAGTAAAAAAAACCATAAATATCCAAGAAAAGTTCTGGAAAAAAAACCCTATCACAGACTATTTTATTTAAAAGTTATAGTAATTATAGTAATTAAAACTACTTGGTCATTGCTTGTAGACAAAACAGAGCAGAACAGAGGATATTCCCATTTACAGTAGTTCAGACAGATGTAATAAATGAAGTTGGCCAGTCATGAAAATTATCTATCACTACCTCACACTTAAGAACAAACTAAACAGCAAATTAAAAAATATTAAAATAAAATCATAAAAGTACTAACATTAAGAAAAATTCTAAATTTTCTAAAAACAGCACAGTTCAATGACTTTTATAACTCAAAAATCATTTTTTTTTTTTTTTTTTTTTTTTTTTTTTTTTTTTTTTTTTTTTTTTTNAGACAGGGTTTCTCTGTCGCTTTGGAGCCTGTCCTGGAACTAGCTCTTGTAGACCAGGCTGGTCTCTAACTCACAGAGATCCACCTGCCTCTGCCTCCCGAGTGCTGGGATTAAAGGCGTGCACCACCACCGCCCGGCCAAAATCATCTTTTAAAAAATGAAGAAATGGCGCAGCAGTTAAGAGCACTGGCTGGGGACTAGAGAGCTGGCTCAGAGGTGAAGAGCACTGGCTGCTCTTCCAGAGGTCCTGAGTTCAATCCCCAGCACCCACATGAGGGCTCACAACTATCTATAATGAGATCTGGTGTCCTCTTCTGGCATACAGGCAGAACACTATATACATAATAAATAGGTCTTAAAAAAAAAAAGAAAGAAAGAAAGCACGGGCTACTCTTACAAAGGACTGTGGGAGTTTGATTCCCAGCACCCACATGGCAGCTCACAACAGTTAACTCCAGTTTCAAGGGCTCCCATAGCTTCTTCTGGCCTCCAAGTTGACACAGACATACACAGGCAAAACAGCTATACATATAAAATAACTTTGCAAAAAAAAAAATTTAAGCTAGCCTATAAATTCAAGTAATCCTGCACCCATAAAAATAAAAACTCAAAATGGCAAAGGCAGTGATTAGAAAAAAAAATATTTGGTACCCTAAGCCAATACAAAATATTAACAACTTGATAAACCATTTATCAGTTTACCAATGTACTGTGTTAACAAAGGTTAAGGAAAACTGGTTCTTCACACAATGTTGCTGGAAACATTGACCGTAATAGGGCAATTTGTCAGCACCCAACATCCTAAGTGCCGTCCTCTTGAAGCGGAAATGTAACTTGAATGGCTTTATCCTACAGTGCATACATCAGTATTCATTTCCAAGGAACACTGTCTGCAAGAGAAAAGGCCAATCTACATAACTTCCAGGACAGCAGTGATTGGATAGAGCAGGCTCTCTTATTCATGAGAAACCTGAAACTGTGATAGTATTCAACTCTATAGATACATTATTCTTCTCCTACACCACATTTATACATATGATAAAGTTTAGCTTATACATATATCAAGCAAGAAAAGAGAGTAACAATACCTAATAACAGCTACACGAATGTGATCTTTGTTGTTCTCAACTATCTTTTCATACCTTTACCATAACTCTTACCAGAAATATCAGCACCACTACTCTTGCATTCTGGGGCCATTATTAAGTGAAGTAAAGGTTATAAATTCCTCATCAATGGTGAGGTATATGCCCAGGTCACCAATGGACTCTTGAAAGGACAGTAATAAACTTGAAATAAGCTAATTTTTTTCTATATACATTTATGGTAAATTTTGGTGTTTTTATTAAAGGAAGCAATTCTATAACTTTGCCAATATCACTACTTTAAGACTCATTTCACCAGAAGCTCATTTGAAACTATTAGTTTATCTCAGTCAAGTAGGCATCTAAGAGACAGACTGTGAGATAGCACATACAACATGGAGACACTGAGCAAAGGGATAATTTATATCCCTGGCAAAGGAGGGGGATGGCACAAGATTTTATCACCCTAATCAGTTCAGCGTGTGATTTAAAACTCAAGACTTACTTTGGGAATAGTAGAATCTTTCCATTTACTACTTTTGACATCAAGTAATTAAATTCATGAAAAGTGAAACCAGTGATAATAGAGGACTACAGTGCTGTCTGTCTACCACGGAATTCTCTGCAGCTATTTGTCTTGTTTGATTACTTGAGATGTGTGGGCAGTGCTGGTTTGTTGTTGTTGTTGTTTTGCAATGCTGGAAACCAAAGCCCTGGTATCCTTGAGGCAATGCCCTACAACTGGGCCCTGCACCCTGAACCTCTGCAGATGCTTTAGTACAAAGTGAAGAAAATGCACACACATGAATGCCTTTGTACAGTACTCTACTCGTTTAGACAGATACCAAGAAACTTCTAACAGGTACAATCTGCAAGAGTCCAACTTAGAAAAGCTGAGGAAGGGGCTGCAGGTTTAGCTCAGTCATAGAGCTTTTGCAGAAGGATCCTAAATCACTAAATTAATTTATATTAATATTAAAAGTGGAGGAGGGGCTGGAGAGATGGCTCAGCAGTTAAGAGCATTGCCTGCTCTTCCAAAGGTCCTGAGTTCAATTCCTAGCAACCATATGGTGGCTGACAACCATCTGTAATGAGGTCTGGACAGAATACTGTATGCATAATAAATAAATAAATATTAAAAAAGAAATGGAGGAAGCTGGAGACTGGCTCAGTAGCAGCTTCACTACTGAACGTGAGACCATAGTCAATACCACTGGGAAGTGGCTGTAACCTTGAGTACTGCTTCAGGAAGAAGGAAGGAAGTAATTCTGGTGGAACCTGAGTTCTCAAGTCTGATTCCCACCTCCTCCCATGCTGCCTGTCCTGCAGTGGAACTGTGGTCCCCTGGGGTGTGCTCTCACCACCGTAGTAACACCTCGCATAGGTTTTTACCATAGCCAAGCTGATGGCAATGCCACGTCTTGAAAACCTCTGTAACTAGCTTAGCAGACAACTTACAACCCTCTCGTTAGCGAGCTATACTATACAGACTGTACTCAACCACAGAGACGCCCTCCTCACACACAAGGACACGTGCATTCCTGCCTAGGGTCTTTGACCCCTTTGCTCAAACGTGCATAGCTATATAAAATGAGAAAAGATCGTACTTAAAAAAAAATCTTAATAAAAAAATTTTTAAAAACAATAGTTCTTAAGTGGAAAAAGGGTTTTCTCTGCAGCTCAATTCTCAGGTCTTTTTCCTATCATCAAGCAACCTTAAAAAGGCCCACAGAGTTCAGTTCTCATCCTTAAAGCTGTTTTCCCCCTCAGAACACATTTTTAGTATTTTTATATGCTTATTATGTTGTACTCCTCCCATGAGAAGAGCGTTGGTCTTGCTTACCGCCACATCTGAGAGGCCTGGACTAGTGCTTAGGTAGTCCTAGGTAATCAATAATAGGGACGGGTAATGCACCAGCCAATGAACAATCTCTTGAGTGCATTAAGAGATCTAGATGCACTGAGATGGTTAGCCATCAATAACCACATTCACTGTTCAATAAAAGGAATGAAGTTTCCAAATGCAATCAGCACAAAACACGAGTAGGCAATATTCCCTCCCTTGTCTTCTAAACTTATTACTTGAATAGTCGATGTTTCAGGAAAATCGTTTCCTGAGTCCCCCCCAAGGTTCAAACGACAGCGCTATTCTCTTGCTTCCGTGCAGGCACAGAAGGTAATTGTGGTTTTGCCAATCATTACACTTTCAGTATAAGATTTTAATACTTTATTTTTTCTAGTTTAGTTCACCCAAGTTAAGAAAAATGGAAAGCTAAAGTAGTCTTCACCTTCTAAATTCTTTACTGTAGTAATTGTTTCTGAATAGTGCCTTGGCCCCTAATGAAACTCTTACCCAGAAACACACCTACTAGTTCATTTTCCCCTACTGTGAAAGAGTTAATTGTAATTTTAAAAAAAGATAAAAATAAAAATAAAAAAGATAGTGTGAGCTCAGGGCGCTATTTGTCTAGAAAATGAACCACTTCCCAAATCTTGCAATGTTGTGAAATTTTCCCAGCAGGCAGTAACACCACTTGATTTTTGACCTTAAATTACAAAGAAAGGTCTTACTGCTAGTAAGACACTATGTTCCAAAGCAGTAAGATCTTTTTTCCCTTTCCAAAGTAATTCTGCAAAATTGAAAGGGCACTAAAACAGTGTTCAATGTTCCTTTAAAATTTAAAATATAATATACGGTACCTTGGAACCTACAGACCTTACTGTCAATCTAAATCATATACTTCCAAAAACTAGCCCTTCTAACCAATATATGAAACGTTTGTCTCAAAACATTCCATTGTGTGTCAAAACAAATCTACCACAAGTTCAATACACCAATTCCTGACCAGGAATCCACAGGTTTCCCCTTTTGAAGATCAACCATTTTGCCTTTTCTCTAGAGTCAACTGCGCTACGTGGAGAGGCGGAGAGATACATATTAACACTTGGCAATTTCTCCTGCCGTGCAACTGAGGCCCGGGCGAACTGCGCACCATCGGAACACAAAGCCCAGATCTCGTTTCCCTAGCTCGATGTGGCTGGTGGAGGAGTTGCCACATTACACCCAAATAAGCTGGGCGGTGGCAGAACTTCACCAAAAGTCTCTTCTACCCGATTCTCCTGGAAGCACGCCACTGGAGGCGCTCTCCCTACACTGCAGTAGGATCGCAGGACAGACCTAGCAGCCCAGCCAGTTCCCCACCAATAAGAGGGGGAGGGGATTAGTGCAAGGGGTCCCCGACGCCTGTCAGGAAGGGAGACCCTCAGAGAAACTGGAGGGTGGTCGGCAAAGGCTCCTCTTTAAATAAAATGCTACGGTGCCTTAGCCTTTCCATTCCCACATCCAAAGCCAGCCCAGCCCAAGGAATCCACAACCCTAGTTCCTCGATCCACGCCTAGCAGCTGACGATAGCGGCTGTGTCTAACTTCGGGAGAGCGACGGATTGGGGACCAGAAGGAAGAGCTAGGGACTTGGCTGGGGTGCACGTGCTCCCCGAAACCCGGACAGACAATGAAGGCGCCCGGGCTTCCGCGGCCGCCCCACCCTTCTGCCTGCCTCCCGCCTGCGGGGGCGCCATCGCCCTGCCGCTCGCAGACAAAGCCCCTCGGGTCCCAAGGCAGCTAAACCTGCGCCCTCCCCGGGCCAACACACAAAAGAGGGAGGGTCGGGAGGGCCGGGCGCGCGGCGACACTCACCCACTGAGCCCGAGCCCCTGCGCTTGGGCGCGGCCGGCGTGGAAGGGGGCGCGGCGGGTTCCGCCAGGGGGCTCGCGCCGGCTGGGGGCGGGGGCGGAGGCCGCGCGGGAGGCTCGTCGTCCTCGGGCAGCTGGGAGGGCAGGACTGCGGCAGCGGCGGGCAGGGATGGCGCGGGCGCCGCGGGGCTCCGCTCCCAGGACGGCTGTCGCTCGGGGGCAGCGGGGGGCGCGGCCGGCAGCGGCCCGCGGGGCGCGGGGGGCACCGAGTCGCTCCCGAAGTCTAGCAGCGGGGCGGGAGCCGCGGCGGCGGGGGGCACCGGGGCCGCGGACAGCCCGACTGCCGGCTTCCTCTCCAGCACCTCCAGCTCCTCCAGGTCCTCGTCGTCCTCCTCCTCCTCGTCCTCTTCCTCCTCGTCCTCCTCGTATTCGGGATCTGTCACGAACTGATACTGGAAGGCGGGCGGAGGCCGAGGCGGGCTGTCCGCGGACGAGGAGACGAGAGGCGACTGGTCCAGGTCTTCCATGGCTGGCGGATCGGAGAGGATGCTGCAGCTACTGCCGCCGCGGGGCCGCTTCTCCTCGGGAGTCGCGGGCGGTTGTGGGGGTTGGGAAGGGCTGACACGGGCCGGGCAGACCGAGCCGAGGAACCTGCAGAGGCGACGGCTCCCTGAACAATGAGACTTCTCCTGCCTCCGCGCCCAAGATGCGCCACCCGCCCTGTCCCCAGTTGCAGCAGCCGCCGCCGCCCAGACGAGCTTCGGAGAGAGGCCAGCAGACTCTCCGCCCAGTTTGGCGTGACTCACCTTCCCGGCGGGAGGGGGGGTAGGCTGACTGGCGCGGGAGACAGAGAGCCAATAGGATGCTGGATAGACAAGATGGACAGCAGCGTTGTCCAATAGGAACGAGAGGGGCTCCCGGGGCCTGCCGCACTTCCTTTCCTGCAGGCGACGTTCGGAGGGCGGGTTTTGGGTCTGGGATCCACCCCCACCTCGAGTAGCTGTGGAGTGGGGTGGGGTCCTGGCCTTGCCTACGGCTGGATTTTAGTCTACCGCGCTGTGCAAGGGGGAGGGGCTGTGGCCCGAGGGGTTCGGAGAGTTTTCCAGCAAGCCAGCGGAAGGGCGTTATCCTGGGGACCTAGGAGTGGAAAGTTTCCTCCCCAAAAAGGAAAACAAGCAGTGGAGAAAGGTACTAACAAGACCGAATTAGGCCTTACAGATTTTCAAATAAAAGACTTATTTTCAGACAACCTCCCAACTCATAACGTCCACCGCCTCAAAAGGGAAAAGATAAAAAAAAAAAAAACCAAAACACTGTTGTTGACAGTTTCAAGTTCACTCCCATTCTAAATGGCAGGCCTGGAATGAGCTAGGCAAAAACAGCTGTGGGAGTTTATCCGGGACTCTGGGGCTCCCTGTTAGAATGCCCTTCTTCCAAAGAGGGCTTTTGGCCTTGCTTTCTGCCGGACTCTGAAGTGCTAAGAGAATGAGTCACCCAGAAGGGGCAGGGGGGGGGACTGTAGCAGTAGATGCCTTGGAAGGCAAATTGATGGACTACTCTCCAGTCACCTCGGGCTGATGAGTCAACATCTCAGCTGAGTCAGGCTTCCGGGAGTCAGGAAGCCCTACACTCACTGGCTCGACACAAAAAAAGTATGCCCACCCCCACCCAGGTACTTTCTTCCAAAGCTGCACTTTAAAGAAAACGGTTGAAAAACATAGAAGAATTAGCAGCTAGAGGTTCAGAGAGTCCTTTTATCTTTCTGGTCCACCTTTCAAAACTAGTGGCTGCATGCCTACTCTGGAGTCCTGGAGAGAGGCTTGCCTGTATCCCAGCCGTTGAGTCTACGAGGGCACTGTCCAGTACGTTAGTGCCGGCTGCTTTAGGTACCGAGCCCTGAAATGAGGTGCGCTGTGTGAATAATATACACACTGCAGGCCCAGAATTCATAACGAGACATGTTATCGTCTCTGCTTCACACTGGTTTTATGTTGGCATTGATAATATTTTGGATATACGGGATGAGTACGATATATTATTATCAAATTCACTTATAGTCTTCCTGAAGCGGCTTGTAGAACTTTTAAATGCATATTCTAATGATTAAGAAACGTGGTTGTTACGGGGAAATTGTTAGCTCTTTAAGCAAATTCTTAGTCCCAACAAGTTAATGTTGCCCTAGATTTAAGTGGTGGCGGGAAGAGCTTGAGAAATGGCCCAGCAATGCCTTCAGCTTGTTCACAGGACCTGAGTTCTGTTCCCAGCACCCAAGCAGTTCATCACTATAACCTCCATGACAGGGGCTCCTTCGCCCTCTTCACCTGCTCTGGCACCTGCACACATGTCACACACACACACACACACACAGAGACCATTAAAACATAAAATTTAATGGGGCTGGAAAGATGGGTAGTTAAGAGCATTTACTGCTCTTGGAGCGGGTCCGAGTTCGAGTCTCAACACACACATGGTGATTCCCAACTGTCCATGACTTCAGGTCCAGCATATCCAAAGCCCTCTTCTGACTTTTTTGGGAGTCAGGTGACTGCATGGTACACACACACACACACACACACACACACAACATAACATTCGTACACACAAAATAAATTTTCTTTTAAAACCATCTGGCATTATTCATCATGGATGGAAATAGACACCTAACAATTCCAGCCATAGTGCTATTCTCTCAAGAATGTGAGTTCATCCCAGAGTGTACAGCCAATATAAATGAAAAATAATGAATCACTGTTGTTTTAAACCGCTGCCTTTTTTGGTGATTCATTACGCAGCAGAAGCTAATTGAGACATCCATTTGTGTTTCCATTTTATGTTTTATTGATTCCTACAAGGGATGTACGTTGGGTATGTACTCTTTATCAGGCCAAACAAAGCAGATACATGGTGTGTTTATACGTTTCCAGTTAAAGGGTCACTGTTCATAAAAACATGCCATCCCGGTTCTACACTATTTAGTACCATTTCAAGATGTTTACTTGATACCTAGCCTCAGGTGGAAAGGCTAACTTGTTCTTGCAGCATGTATGCCCCTTAATGGATATATTCTTGCCTAAATATTGGAAGATCTGAACTTCAGAGAGGGTTCACCAATACTAGAAAAAACATGAGAGATGGATTGCAGACAGACCTGTTTCCAGAGCTTTCTGCCGCCGCTCTTTCACCTACTGAAAAGGACTTGCCTGTCTTCCAGCACACTGCTGACTTACAGTCAGTCTTTCTACTGGAAAAACAAAACACACAATTCTGGCTTAAGCGGGAGTTCTGACAGCTTCCTTCAATGCTCTGCTAGTTCACTGGTTTTAGGTCCCACGTAACAGCAGTCTATGAAATGCTGTTTCGTAATCCTGGCTAATGTTGACTCAGACGGAGTTCATTCACTAATAAGAGCAAGAATAGAAGCATGAGATCAATTCATTCAGTCACATTAGCAACCCACTGGCAATTAGGTTGGTACTAAAATAAAACTTTAAGTCATGAAAAGTAATCCTGCTGTTCACAATAGCCAGAAAACGGAACCAGCTTAGACGTCCGTCCACACGAGAATGGGAAACATGGAGAAATGTATGCAGGGTGCACAAGGAAGCTGCGTGCTTTTGGAACCTCCCTGTGACTATGTCTGTGCTCAATGTTGTATGCGAATACCAGGAACATGGCCAGGAACACAGCTACTGCCCCGTGGCCCTGAGACCCATTTTGAACAGGCTGGATGCTGATTATCTGTCTCCAACAGACCAGAGTGCCCCGTGATACACTGACAGTGACCCTGGCTGTTATTGAGAGCTGGAGCTTCTGTTTCAGGGTCACCAGCAGCTATAATGGCCATACCACTCCAGTGCCTGCCTAGGCAGCTGAGCTAGACATGTTTATATGTGCAGACTCAAGCAGAAGCCTTCCTGGCCATGTGGTCATTCTGGGGGCCCTGAATACAGCTCACCATCCCATTGACTACTGTGCAACAAGCAACCTGGAATTCTCGAAGAGGACCAGGGCAGAACCGGATAGGTGACTTGCTTAGTGACTTGAGATACCAGTGTGATTCATACCTAGAACCCTTTATCAATAGTTACTACTGCTCCTACTAAAGCAGAAAGGGGTTTTCAACTGCTGTTTGGTGCTACATGGTAAAAAAGGCATCCCAACTACAACTCTTGACTTGACTATGTGCTCAGGCATGGACACCTTCCAGGCCCTCATTCAGCTTCCTGAAGTAATGAACTCTGACCGCTGCCTGGTGGTTGCCATCTTGAACATGTCCTGAGAGCCTACAAAACAGTGCTCAGATCTGCGAAGCCACTTTATCTGTGAGCTCGCTCCCTTAGTTCTTCTTGAGCAAGAACTTCTGACGGGGCAGCCAGTCCTGCCGTTCAGCAAACACATGTACAAAAGCAGCAGAACAAAGCCTGTTTGAGTTCAATCAGGCCTGGGGGAAGTCAGGCTGTCTCCAGAAGCAGCCAGAAAAACCTGAGGAGTAGCTTCTAGCCTCCTCCAGACGTCTCCTGATGTCACAACTCCAAAGATTCCAGAAGAGGATGCAGGAGCCCCAGCAGTGGAAGAACAGGCTGGGCGTTCAAAGGCTAGAGATGATGAGAATGTACCGACCATGTTCTGGAAGGCCATACTAGCCGGGGTCTCACCCATCCCCCTCTGGGAGGCCACAGGGATGCATGCTGTGGCAAACACAGGTCCCACTCATACCCACCAAGATTCTACATGTTTGTTAGACTGCTAGCTCAGTGACCCCCACTCCCAGGAACTCCTTCTCCAGACCAAGTTTCTTCTGAAGCAGGCTTAGCTGAGCCAGTCGAGGCCCCGGGATTGTGCCACGGTCCCCCTTGTGCAGGTCCGATTCGAGCTTCGTTCCTCCTTGGTGTTTTCATCTGTCCTTCTCCCCAGGCTCCCCTTTCCACTCTTTGGTCTCTTCTCCCTTTTTCTGCTCCTCTTTCTCTTTTCCCCTAAGGCCCTGCTTCCTTTTCTCCACACCTCTCTTTCATCCTCTTCATAGACACATAGCTGTACAAGAAGCTGTCATTTAAGAAGCTTTCTGTTCTTCATGGGAAATGTATTTGTTCATAAACAACGTCTGTCTTTGTTTCATCGTTAAAGAAAAAAGGGGAAAGAAAATGTGACACATATACACAATGGAACTTGTGTCGCATTAAAGAAAAATGAAATTACAACACTTGCAGGGGAATAGATGGGAATGGATATCGTTATATTAAATGAAATAAGCCAGACTCAGAAGACAAACGCTGCCTGTTCTCTCTCAGATGTGGACCCTAAGTCCAAAGTTATATGTGTGTTGGGGGCGTATTTACCTGTGCTTTATGCATGTTGGGGGCATATTTATGTGTGTTCATTGGTCATAAAAGTGCAAGGGATTATGAGGGGAGGAAGAGATCTTAAAGGAGGTGGGGAAAGTGATGGCACTAGAATACACATAATCACAATAGAGAAGGGGAGCGGAATAGGGAAGAAAGAGAGCCACCTTGGGGGGGGAGGGGGAGGGGATGACACAGACGCGTGAAGGCGCCATGGTGACACCTAGTACTTTGTATACTATCCTAAAAAATTTAAAAACAGTAAAAACAAAAAGTTCCTAACAGGCAAGTACGAGGATCTAAGGGCTGGGCTGTGGCTCAGTGGGTAGAACACTTCCCTAACCTGCATAGAGCCCTGGATTTTAGCCTTAGCACTACACAAACTAGGGCTGGAGGCACACACCTATAAACCCATCCACGGGGAAATGAAGACTGAGAATCAAAAGTTCAAGGTCATTCTCTGCCACGTAGAGAGTTGAAGGCCAGCCTGGATGGCAAGGCCCTGTACCAAAGAAAAGGAAGGGAAGAGAAGGAGAAAGAAGAAAGGACTTAACCTTTCTCCTTTAATTTCCATGGGACCTCCTCAGCACTATGACTGCATTTCCTTGGGAAGTTTCAATATGCACTATTTCTCTTGTGAAATGTATTATTTTCTAGCAAGAAATTATGTTGGCGCCCACAAAAAAATTAATTTTTATCTAGCAATACAAATCGAAACTAAAATATACCTATGCCACTTTAAAATATACCTATATATAAATATAAATATAGAAATATAGAATATACCTATGCCACAAATAAAAATGAGTCTTCATAAGAAAGAGTGAAAGCTGGGTATGGTGGTATATACCTGTAATCCTAGCACAATGCAGGCTGTGGCAGGAGGATAAGAAGGTTGAGAACTAGTCTCAGAAAACAAAGCAAAAAAAAAAAAAGGAAGTGAGGGAGGATGAGAGGAACGAATCCACAGAACAACTCACTCAAGAATATAACCTGGCTACCTAATACCTAACATCTGAAGTTGGTTTATCCTTTGCAACAGAGATAGAGCTAAATTCTCATTATCTTTAGGCTAAACATTCATTTATTCAACAGTGCACTGGATAGCCAGCTGTGGTGTTGAACACAGTAGTTGGGAGATAGAATCGGGAGAATTAGGACTTCAAGGTCATCCTTGGCTGCGTAGTAGTGCCTTAGAGGCCAACCTGGGCTACATAGACATCTAGCTTAACAGCTCCCCCACCAAAAATTATGATCTAGGCTCTGTTTTATAATGAATTGATAAGACCATTTTTTAAAATATTTATTTATTATGTATACAATATTCTGTCTGTGTGTATGCCTGCTGGCCAAATGAAGGCACCAGACCCCATTACAGATGGTTGTGAGCCACCATGTGGTTGCTGGGAATTGAACTCAGGACCTTTGGAAGAGCAGGCAATGCTCTTAACCTCTGAGCCATCTCTCCAGCCCCCAAGACCTTTTTTAACGTTAAGTCACACCTGGTTTACATTGTGTGTGTGTGTGTGTGTGTGTGTGTGTGTGTATTATGCACAACAACATTTGAAGAGAGGTTCATAATGGGTACTCTACCTGTTAAGGTAGAGAAGGGAAGACAGCCATGTAAGGATGAGGGAGTATTAGCTACAATGGCAGGAAGGAGTAGCTCTATAGCAAACTTCAAGGCATGGAAAGATGCCTAGCTAGTGTAGGTAAGACAGACAGATATGACTGGAGATAAACTAGGAAATCATTTACATGACAAGAAGGGATTCAAATTCCATAACACAGAGTGAAAGAATTATTATTACCAAAGGTCTATAAGCAAAATGGTAAAAATGACCTGATTGGTAATTTAGAGAAATAATATTGATAAAGGATGGATTGTGGGTGCTGGAGTAAGGAAATACATATTAAAGATTCAAATGTAATGTTTTGAATAAGTGTTCCATAACTTTATTTAGAGGCTGTGATTAAGTGGAAGAGAGTTACCATTTATACATCAGGCAAAAGCTGATGGGAGTCTAACCTAATAGCAAAGGAAATAGGAGGAGATAAATTTGAAAAGCAAGAAGATGAATTCACAGGGTTTTGTGACTAATAAATGGAGGTCTGGTAGGAAAGATGATTCTAAGATTTATGCTTGGGTGAGCAGATACTTGGCTGCTGCCTTTCCCCAAGAAAAGTCAGCTGAGGTGGTGCTGAGTCATGCTGAAGAGAATACAGTGATCTAAGCATTAGATACATTCGACTTGAGTGGACTGCAGAACAATGCTTCAGTGGGGAAGCATGCTGGCTGTGCATGCAAGAAGACCTGAATTAGACTCCCCAGCACCCAAGAACAAAGCTAGCTGTGGCCACATTTATACCTGCAGCCCCAGTATTGTATGGGGATGGACTGTTGAAGACAGGATTGATGGGGCTTGCTGACCTCTAGCCTAGCCCAAAACTGAAATATTGAAAGAAACCAAAGACTTCCTAGAAATCAAAGAAAATGAAGACACAACACTCCCAACCCTATGGGGACACTATGAATGCAGTGCTACAAGAAAAGTTCAGAGCACTAAGTGTGCTATGAACCGCATGAAGAAACTTAGCAGCACCTGAAAGCTCTAGAACAAAAGAAACAGACTCACCCAGAGGGAGTAGACCCAGGAAATAATCAAAGTGAGGGCTGAAATCAATAAAATAGAAACAAAGAAAACAATACAAAGAATCAATGAAACAAAGAGCTGCTTCTTTGAGAAAATCAGCAAGATAGACAAACCTTTATCCAAACTAATCAAAAGGCAGAAAGAGAACATCCAAACTGAGAAAATCAGAAATGAAAAGGAGAACATAACAACAGACACCGAGGAAATCCAGAGAATCATTAGGTCATACTACAAAAACCTGTACTCCACAAAATTGGAAAATGTAAAAGAAACGGAAATTTTCCTGGATAAGTACAAATACCAAAATTAAATCAAGACCAGTTGAGCAATTTAAATAGACTTATAACCTGCAAGGAAATAGAAGCAAAAACCTCTCAACCAATAAAAGCCCAGGGTTAGATGGTTTCAGTTCAGAATTCTAACAGAATTTCAAAGAGCTATACTTATACTCCTCAATGTGTTCCACATAATAGAAACAGAAGGAACATTGCCGAACTCTTTTTATGAGGTTACAGTTACCGTGATACTGAAACCACACAAAGACTCAACCAAGAAAGAGAATTACAGACCAATCTTCCTCATGAACATTGATGCAAAAATACTCAATAAAATACTGGCAAACCAAATCCAAGAACACACTAAAAAAAAAAAAAAATCATCTTCCATGATCGAGTTAGCTTCATCCCAGAGATGCAGGGATGGTTCAACATATGAAAATCTATCAATGTAATCCATCATATAAATAAACTGAAAGAAAAAAAATCATATGATCATCTCATTAGATGCTGAAAGAACATTCAACAAAATCAAACACCCCTTCATGATAAAGGTCTTGGAGAAATCAGGAATGCAAGGAATGTATCTAAACATAATAAAAGCAACACACAGCAAGCCGACAGTCAACATCAAATTAAATGGAGAGAAACTCAAAGAAATTCCACTAAAATAAGGAACAAGACAAGACTGTCCACTATCTCCATATCTATTCAACATAGTACTTGAAGTTCTAGCTAGAACAATAATAGAACAAAAGGAGATCAAGAGGATTCAAATTGGAAAAGAAGAAATCAAACTTTCGCTATTTGCAGATGGTATGACAATATATATAAGTGACCCCAAAAACTCTACCAGGGAACTCCTATAGCTGATAAATACCTTCAGTATTTATCAACTCAAAAAAATCAGTAGCCATCCAATACAAAAATGATAAAGAAGCTGAGAAACAAATCAGAGAAACTTCACCATTCACAATAGCCACAAATAACATAAAATATCTTGGGGTAACACTAACCAAAGAAGAGAAAGACCTACTTGACAAGAACTTTAAGTCTTTGAAGAAAGAAACTGAAGGACATTACCAGAAAATAGAAAGATTTCCCATGCTCTTGGATAGGTAGGACCAACATAATAAAAATGGCCATCTTACTAACCAAAAGCAATCCCCATCAAAATCCGAACACAATTCTTCACAGACGTCAAAAGAAAAATACTGAACTTCATATGGAAAAACAAAAAACCTAGGATAGCCGAAACAATCTTGTACAGTAAAGGAACTTCCGGAGGCATCACCCCTGCACACACATCAAGCTCTCTTACAGAGCTACAGTAATGAAAACAGCTTAGTAATGGCATAAAAACAGAGAGGTTGACCAATGAAATTGAATCAAATATCCAGATATTAATCCACACACCTATGAACACCTGATTTTTGACAAAGAAGCTAAAATTATACAATGGAAAAAAGAAAGTATCTTCAACAAATGGTTCTAACGTAACGGGATGTTAACATATAGAAGAATGAAAATAGAAGCATAACTATTCCCATGCACAAAACTCAAGTCCGAATGGATTAGAGACCTCAATATAAATCTGACCACACTGAACCTGATAGAAGAGAAAGTGGGAAGTATACTTGAACACATTGGCAGAGGAGACCACTTCCTAAATATAACACCCAGTAGTACAGACACTGAGAGAAACAATAAATAAATAGGACCTCCTGAAACTGAGAAGGTTCTGTAAAACAAAGGTCACAGTCAATAAGACAAAAAGGGAATGAGAAAAAAATCTTCAGACAAAAGACTGATCTCATATATATATATATAAAGGTGGTTGTGGCTCATGCCTTTAATCTTAGCACTTGGGAGGCAGAGGAAGACAGATCTCTGTGAGTTTGATGTTGAAGGAGCGGCAGGGCTGCGTTCCGGCAACCCTGGCTCCCACATGGCAGGCTTATGCCCCGAAATAATTACATGGAAACTGTATTTTTTTAAACACTGCCTGGCCCATTATCTGTAGCCTCTTATTGGCTAGCTCTTACATATTGTTCTAACCCATTTCTAGTATTCTGTGTAGCCCACGAGGTGGCTTACCAGGGAGGATCTTAACCTGTGTCTGTCTGGAGTGGGAGAACCATGGCGACTCACTGACTCAGCTTCTTTCTCCCAACATTCTCTTCTGTTTACTCCATCCACCTATGTTCTAACCAATAAAATGGGCCAAGGCAGTTTCTTTATTATAATTAACCAATGTCCTTCCTCCATCAGTTTGAGGCCAGCCTGGTCTACAGAGTGAGTTCCAGGACAACCAGGACAGTTTCACAGAGAAACCCTGTCTCAGGAAAACAAAAAAGGGGAGGGCGCCTCGGGGTTGTTCTCTTTAACCTGAGTTAGAAGGCCAGCTCTTGGGTGCACCCCAATAAAAATTGATCTTGCTTCAAATTTGGCTCAAATTGTGGCAGTGGTCTTGTTCCTGCTATTGGGACTAACATTTTCTGGAGTCCCAGCAAGATTCAGACCACCCACCCAAATTTTAAACCCAGACTTTTACTTTGGAAACCTGGGGGCTGGGAAGCTGCCTCAGGAGACACATGCCCTAAGATGTTCCAAGGCTCCAGGGTTGCCTTCAGTTCACAGACTTTTTGTAATGGTCTGTCCTGTCCCTTTAAGAGAAAGCCATGCCCACTCCTTCCCCTGTCGGCTGAGGCAAGGTGGAGTTACTTCCTTTCTGCAGTGTTCCCTTCTCCCCACTTCTCCCCTCCCCTCCTCTCTCTCTCTCTCTCTCTCTCTCTCTCTCTGCTCTTCTCCCTTCTCCTTCCCTTTCCCCCTTCCCTTTCCTTTCCATAACCCACTAAATAAATACCCACTTTCTCTGCATGGCATACCTATCCATCTGTCTCCCACCCACCATGGCTGTGCCTCCTCATGGGATTGACTGCCCCACCGAGGTTTCTTACCTGTTGTGTGGCTCCCTGCCTGGGACTGGCTGCCTTCATGGCCCACTGTGGTCTTGTGACCCACAGCCTGCTGCCCACTGCTGCCACTTGGGGAATGGCACCGTTTTATTTTTACCATAACACTTAACACTATTGGGGTGAACATTCATCCTGAGAAAAGCAGCAAGCATCTATGGAGGCCTCCTGATGAGTCATAGTCTGGTTCTGTTTTGTGAGTTCCCTATCTGGGACATGAAAGGGGTTCTATGGGACCCCAATATTTTCCTGTCTATGCCAAAAAGCAAGACATCACACCACCTATCAGAAGTTCTTGGTCAGTTTTGTGTCCTGTTTGTCTGTCTTTGGCTTCATTTTTACTGCCCTCTTTCAGTCTTTTGTATTTTCTGTGTTAATTGATTTATTTTTTGTTACGCCCAGATCCATGAAGTCCCCCAAAAACCAACAAGGAGACTGAGTCCCATATGTAAAAGCAAAGAGCCTTTATTTTATACAAGTTTGCAAACTCGGACTCTCCATGTATCCAACATATTGGGATGATTGGAGAGCCCTGAGCTCAGTTAGAGTTAGGTTTTTATAGTAGCAAAGGTGGGTGTTATGGTTTTGGTTACTGGTCCCTTTAAGAGACAAGCCACGCCCACTCCCTCCCCCATCCGCTGAGGCAGGCTGATCTTCAGCTTCCGGCCTGAGCTCACTCTCTCTTTTCCATCTTCCTCTGGGAGAGGCAGCTTCGCTTCTGCCTCTCTCCCCACTTCTCTGCTTCCCTCTTCTCTGTCTCTTTCTTCTCTCTCTCTCTCTCTCTCTCTCTCTCTCTCTCTCTCTCTCTTTCTCTCTCTTTACCCCCTTCTCCCTTCCCCCTTCATAACCCCCTAAATAAACATTCAACCTCACCCTGCATGTCTGTCTATCCATGTTTCTGTCTTCTGCCCGCCCGCCATGTGTCTCGCTGCCTGGGACCAGCCATTGCTCAGGGACCAGCAACCGTCTCTGCCTGGGGCCCACTGCCTGCTGCCACATGGCCGCCACCACTGCTCTGGGACCAGCAGCCATCTCTGCCTGGGACTGGCTGCTCCCAGGGCCCTGTTGTCTGCTGCCACATGGCCTGCTACCACCATTTGGGACCTACAGCATTTTTGCTGCCTACTGCTGCCGGGGATCTTGCAGCATTTTTAAAAAAATTAAAAAAGTGGGGGGTAAGGGATTTCTAAGGTTTAGGACCCCTGATTGGCTGACATTTGTCTAGGGGTGTCCTGGTGAAAAGCAATGGGTGTGTGCTGGCAGATAATCCTATCTACAACAAGTTGGAACGTTAGGAATTTCCTTTGGATGGTCTGTTCCTGGGTGGTGCCGAGATAGTCTCAGTTTGCAGTCTTTCTCGCAACCAGGTATTGCCTTAGGGAAAACTACTGAGACCCAGGCCTCTTTTGAGCTTGTCATGACTGGGTCCTACATTTTAGACTTGGGGCAACTAAATAACAGGCAGTATGGGTAATAAAACTAGCAACCCAACAGCCCTCTGACCTGTGTTCTAGAGAATTTTGATAAACTTTACCCCTAATAGTTAAGGAGGATTAGGATTATCCTATCAGCAAGAGTTGCCTCCAAACATTCTGTGACAATACATGGCCCATATTCGGGGTTGACTGGTCCTCCCAGGGTACTTCTGATTCCCAGATAGCTGGGCAGTGGTTAATGTCACTCTCGGTAAGCCCAGCCACCCAGATCAGATTGGATACATATTGCCTTGGGCTGAAGCAACTTCCAACCTGCCCCACTGGATGAAGGTCTGTATGATCCACAATGGGCAAGGTGGCCAAGCCCTGGTTGTCAGCAGATGGGCCTTTCCAGGGCCTGTAGCATAGACCACTAGCCCCCTCTGAAGACAGTTCTGCAGAACTCACAGGAGGAAGAACCCCTTCTCCCCATATATAACCATCTTCCCTCCTTGCCACCCCAGACTCCACCACCAAGGCCTCACTTTGTCTCCTATCTGCACCCACCCTTACTCCACCATCTAATTCTTCCCTACATCCCCCTATCTTTCCCCTTTCCACACCTACCAAGGAGTCCCAGATGGCCCTCTGGACTTCTCTGATTCAGGTTCTGGGGTGGCATCTCCTTCAGTCCTTGCTTCCCTATGGTCATTTTCTTACAGCTGTTGCTGTATGTCCCTTTCTCCACCACAGAGCTCTACAACTGGAAGCACCAGAACCCCGTTTTCAGCACTAGCCCAAGTTTCTTAATTTCTCTAATTGATTCTATCTTTTTCAATCACCTCCCCCCATGGGATGAGTGTCCATAGAGTTTTCCACACTCTCCTCGCTACAGAAGAAGGGGAACAGGTTCTCATGAAAGCAACTGAAGCACTCCCTAGAATAGCTTCAATGGCTGGTGGCTGGAGGGCAGAGGTGATTGACCCTGCTCTGCCAAAAAAGGAGACCCCCATGGGACTACAACACAGAGAGAGGTAGGAGGTCACCCAGTGAACACTAGCGGGGGGGATGAAATGGGCAGCCCAGAAACCCACTAACCTGAGGTAACAGATATGAAACAGGGCCTAGATAAATCACCTTCAGCTTTCCTGAAGTGCCTCTGAACACCTGTTGGTTATAGACTCCTGTAGACCCAGAGAACCCCGGCAAATCTCAAAGCAATTCATCTGGCCTTTGTTATTCAGTCAGCCCCTGACATAGATAGAAAGATACAAAAGATGAACTGAGTTGCAGGAAAGAACAGGGCAGAACTACTAGAGACAGTTTGTACAGCAAAGAAGATCTTCTGATAAAGAAGATGGGGTATGCCACCGTGGCTGTGCTACAAGCCCCAAACACTCTCAATTCTGTCTGTGCATAGCCCGATAAAAAGAGGGGGCCTTTACAAAAGGACCAATGTACCTACTGCAAAGAAATGGGCCCTTGGAAAAACGAGTATCCACGCCAGAAACAGTTAGTCCCCTCCAAACCCAAGCCATTTCTAGCTATGGAGGTTTAGCAAGGCTGAGGCTCCTTCAAACTAGGCCCCCAGGAGACTATGGTAACCTTCACCATAGGGGTTGGTGGACACAGAGGCTACTCATTTGGTATTATAGAAGCTCCTGGGACTCATTACCAACCAAACAATGGAAGTACAGGAGGCAACAGGGGTACCAAAGAATAAAAATGGACCACTGACTGGACTGTTAACCTAGAACAAGGAACTGTGACTCACTCTTTTATTGTTATTCCTGAATGTCCCTACCCTTTGCTGGGGTGGGACCTCTTGAACAAGCTCCAGGCAACAATATCATTCCCTGGAGACTCTCCTGGGTTGCAATTAGGAGGTCCTGCTAAGACTTGAAGTATAACCTGCCCAATAAGTGAGGAAGTGAGGAATGCCTGCTCCTCCAAAATCCAACCCATTCCCTGGAAGATGATGGAAAAAGTTGCTGATCCCGAAAATTCCCACATTTTGGGCAGAGGACAATCCTCCTGGCTTGGCAAATCATGTGCCACCAATCACAGTGCAGCTAACATCCGGGGCAATACCCATTAGAGTCAAGCAGTACCCCATCATTCCAGAAGCCAGGGACGGGATTACAGTTCACATCCAGTGCCTCTATGAAGCAGGCCAGCCAGCCTGAACTACTGCCTTGTTGCCTGGAACTCAAAAGACCACAGACCAGTTCCGACTCAAGGGAAGTGAACAAGAGGGCAGAATCCATTTTCCCAACTGTTCCAAATCCCCACACTTGGCTCAGTTTGTTACCTCCAGAGCATGAAGTTTACACTGTATTGGACTTAAAAGATGCATTCTTCTCCTTTAATCCTGCTGTTGAAATTAAGTCAGGCCATCTTCCCATCTGAATGAGCTGACATTTAACTGAGGCTATCAGGACAACTAACCTGGACCAGACTGCCTCAAAGGTTCAAAAACTCTCCCACCATCTTCAATGAAGCATTCAACCAACCAGGAGTTAGTCTCTTCAGTACTAAGTACCCTGACCTGACGTAACTTTGCTTCAGTATGTAGACGAATTATTATTATTGACTGCTAAAGATGAGTCAGCAGCCACCTTTTGGAAACTCTAGCACAGTTGGGCTACAGAGTTTCAAAAAAGAAAGCTCAGATTTGCTTACCCCAGGTTACTTGGGATATGATCTGAGAAAAGGAAAAAGACTGTTGCTTCAGGCCTGCTTAGCAGCCATATTGCAAATCCCAACTCCAACCAAGAAAGAAGTTAGGGAATTTTGGGGAGCTATTGGATATTGCCATCTTTGGATACCTGGGTCTGCTGAAATTACCCCACCCTTGTGTAATGGTCTGTCCTGTCCTTTTGAGAGAAAGCCCCACCCACACCCCCATCCACCGAGGCACTTCCACTTCCAGCCTGAGTTCCTTTCTTTTTCATCCCTCTCCCAAAGAGGCAGCTTCTGTTTCTCTCCCTTCTTCCCCCTTCTCTCCTTCCTTCCCTGTCCTCCTCCTCCTCCTCCTCCTCCTCCTCCTCCTCCTCCCC